>NC_051232.1:7759265-8059265 GCF_015220715.1 Pygocentrus nattereri
GTCTTTCTCTGCTAGGATAAGCTTATCTAGACTATCTGGCTAAATTTGAAAGGAATTGACACTCATGTTCGCTTAACTTACCTGACGCTGAAGCTGCTAACGTTAGCTCATATTAACATAAACGTGAATTAATTATCAACTCGTGTTAATTGATCAAAGTTATACTGACATTGTCATTATGAGCCTGTCAATCTGTCTAAAAGCGATATTTTTCACAATATCAGACAAAAACTTTAAGCTATTTTCCTCAGCTGCAGCGGCTCGGCCGACCATCAGGTCTGAATCCGTTACGTTTCCGTTAAATTTTGAATCTGAGGTAAAAGCGTCGTTGCGCGCGCCGACGCGCATTTGACTCCGACTCTCGAATCTTTCCAGTGGAATCGAAGGAGTCGACTCCTCGACTGCGGCTCATTTTAACCGAGGAACCTGGTGATTAAGGGACCCAGCAGATATTTAACCATCCTAAACGTTTTTGGTTCGGCTGACCATTGGGTCTGAACCCGCTGGACCTCCGTTAAATTTTGAATCCAAAGAAAAAGCTTTAGTTGACTCCGATTCTCGAATCTTTCCAGTGGAATCGAAGGAGTCGACCCCTCGACTGCGGCTCATTTTAACTAAGAAAGTTGGCGATAAAGGCACCCAGCAGATATTAAACCATCCTAAACCTTTTTGGTTCGGCTGACCATTGGGTCTGAACCCGCTAGGCTTCTGTTAAATTCTGAATCCGGAGTAAAAGCTTTAGGTGATTCCAACTCTCAAATCTTTCCAGTGGAATCGAAGGAGTCGACTCAGGAGTCATTAACGAAATGAAAGGTTTAAATATTTTTCATCTTATAGACGATGTATGTTCAGATTTTCAGGTAAAGTGGTGCAAATTTTTTTTTTGAGTTTTACGTTACATTTACGTCTTCATCTGTGAGTATATTGGCTGCTTCTAAGATCGGATTACTGACAAAATCAGATTTTCTGCAGTTATCAGATTATTAAGTGCATGTAAACACACTGTGTTTACTGCAGTCCTAATCAAAAAATGAAGATTTGCCGAAAAAACGGACGAAAAAAGTCGAAGAGTCGATTCCAAGCATTTCGACTAATCGAATCACTGGCCAAGAGTTGAATCTAACACCCTGAGTCGATGAATCGATTCTTGTGGAATCGACTCCCCATCACAACGCAGCAGTGCGGTAGCTCCTAATGCAGGATTACAGACATATTGTTCCCCAATTTCTGCATATTTGAATGTTTAGGATGTACACAAAGCCTTTCAGAGTAGTTTAAGGTGAAATGCTCTGTTCTAGATAAGCAATAAGCCACGAGAGGCCGTGTTACTGCGATTTTGTTCCCCTTCCTTCTAATAAAACCACAGTAACGCATGGCCTCAAGAGGCTTATTGCTTTTAATAAAAACTTTTAATAAAAACTGTTAGAAAAATCAGGATTATACTCTATGTGAATGATCAGTATTATATCAATATATCAGTAATATATTAATTTATCAGTAATAAATCGACATAAGTATTCCCCCATTGACCACTGCTATAGACTCCAGCACCCCCTGCGACCCAGTAGGATAAGCAGCTTACATAATATGTGTGTCTGTGAGTTTTATATGGAAAGTCGATGACGCTGAGTCTGAAAACAGGTGGACGTCTGGTTCCTATCACCACCACTGTGAACCACTCTGACTTGGGAAGTGTCTCTAGAACGGAGCGTTTCACCCCAAACCACTCTGAACGACTCTGTTTACATTCTAACCACCAAATATACTGGAATTTTGAAAAAATCAGTGGAATTGCCCTTTGAAAAGAGATGGGGTCAAAACCGGACATTTCCGCACGTGGTGACGTTGTGTTCCCATTATCCACAGCGGGAATGTCTGACTGTGGGTTAGCCCTCCTCTGCTCAGTGGTGTCTGCATTCATCTGGACAGTGAAGGAAAGTGTGTATATAAAAAATGACCCGTCTGTTTAAAAGGAGAACTCCACAAAACTTTCTAAATTTCTGCATGATTCAAACCTTCAGATGTAAACAGAGGAATTCAGAGTGGGTTTGGTGTGAAGTGGTTCAGACGTCTTTACAGTGGTGGTGATGGGAACCAGACGTCGCCATGACTACAACACAGACGCTTTATTTACCATCCAGAGAACCTACACGAGTCTTCTGAGCTTTATATGGACCCTGCATGTGTCCCTGCACCATGAATGGTTAAAAATACATGGATTAACTTACATTTTAGGCCAAACCTTTCTAACAAAACTATCATAAAAATATCAGCGTCTCAGTCACCAGGCCATGAATTCAGAACCACTTCATGTAGGAACTTTCTGTGAGGAGCTTTTAGAGGGGGACGTCTGGTTCCTATCACCACCACTGTGAACGGTTCTGAGTCTAAGTTTCCCAACAAACCACTCTGAATGACTCTGTTTACATCTTAACCATTTAATTATGTAGAAATTTTGGAAAATCACCAATTGCCCTTCAAGCTAGCCCACAGACTAGGTGGTGTTCTGGACTGTAGAACATGTATGTCAATGTGGCTACTGACCCAGCATGGGCAACTCTGTCCCCTGCATGTGGCCCTGGTCGTCACGCGCCGCGGGACCCTTCTCCGGCCCAAAACGGAAGTCCCTCACCACGCTCTGGCTCCGGAACGGAGAATCCAGGCTCCCACTGACCAGCGACAGAGGGGTGGACGGAGCCAGGGTGCTGCAGCCGCTGACCGAAATGTTGTCTGGGTGTGCCAGTCTGGACGAAGGGTGCTGGATGGCTGGGAGCCACATCCGGGCAACTGAGGCCACTCTGGTGGTCATGCCTGGAGCCTGTATCTACTGTGAAGAGGGGTTTCGTCGCTCAGTGTAGTGAAAATGCAGAAACAGTGAAATTTCCACCGCTCAGTGTGGCGAAGGTTGTACTGTCCTCGTTTGGTTTTGGTGCAAAAAGCAGCAAAAAGGCTTCATCTGGAGCAAAAAATGGCAGAAAAAGACAAGCTGCTTTGCTGCATGAAGTGCAGAAGTTTGAAAAACTGGACTGTTGTTGCTTTTTCCAGTGAAAACTGCAGCAGAACGTGTATTTTCCTCGCTCCAAACGCCAATAAACGGGGTTTCTTTGCTTTAAAGGCATGCAAATTCAAATGTTGCTGCTTTTTTCTGGTGTAAAACGGTTAAAAATGTGAGTTTTCCTCACTTTTTCACGCGCAAAAGGCCGCAGAGAGTTAGATGCCTTTGCTTTAAGAGAGGCAAGGGTCGAAAAGTGACCTGCTGTGGCTTTTTCTGATATACATTGCAGTAAATATGAATTTTTCTGCAGATAAAAAGCGCGAAGGCAGGAAAATAAAGTTTTTTTTTTCTAGTGTAAAATGACGCAAAGCGTGTTTTTACCTCCTTTTTCACGCAAACGGGCGAAAAATGACTCGAGGTCGCTTTACGCACGAGCGTTCCGGAGCGCGCGGAGTCCGCTCGCGCCCAGCCAGCGCCCGTAAGCCTCGGTGGGGAAACGCTTTAATGACCCTCGCCTCGCTCTCGCGACTGTTTTTGCCATGAGGTTGCCCGTGGCAACGCCAGGCGCGCGCGAGACTGAGTCGTGACGCGCGTGAACAGGAGCTCGAGACAAGGCGCAAAGGCAGGAGTCTAGACGCGTAGACGTCATCCCTTCACAAGGTGCCCGTATGTAGTTCTACAACGACAGACTGTAGTCCATCTGTTTCTCTGTCATTCAGTGGTCAGGATCCCCATGGACACTCACAGAGCAGGTACTGTTTGGGTGGTGGATCATTCTCAGCACTGCAGTAACACTGACGTTGTGTTAGTGTGTGTTGTGCTGGTGCGAGTGGATCAGACACAGCAGTGCTGGAGTTTTTAAACACTGTGTCCACTAACTGTCCACTCTATTAGACACTCCTACCTCGTCGGTCCACCTTGTAGCTGTAAAGTCAGAGATGACAGCTCATCTGCTGCTGCACAGTTTGGGTTGGTCATCCTCTAGTCCTTCATCAGTGGCCACAGGATGCCGCCCACAGGACGCTGTTGGCTGGATATTTTTGGTTGGTGGACTATTCTCAGTCCAGCAGTGACAATGAGGTGTTTAACACTGAGTCTGATCCACTCAGACCAGCGCAACACACACTAACACACCACCACCACGTCAGTGTTACTGCAGTGCTGAGAATGACCCACCACTCAAATAGTACCTGCTCTGTGAGGGTCCATGGGGGTCCTGACCACTGAAGAACAGGGTAACAGAGTATCAGAGAAACAGATGGACTACAGTCTGTAACTGTAGAGCTACAGGTTTGGACTCTGTGGTCAGTGGAGCTCCTTTTCCCTGCCTGAGACTAAAGGCTGCGTCCTGCACGACTGTGTAACATAACGTCCTCTTTCTCGGTGATGAACAGGAGCCGGCCTGCTGGCATGTGCCTTGATTCCCATTGTGCTTTAATTACGGCCTTCTTGTTTCAGCAACACAGAGAACCAGGCTGGAGGCCCATCGCCAAGCAACCCAAGCAACAGAGCCAGATCAGGCCATTTGTTAGTGTTTACTGGTCACTAACGTCCTGGAGACCTGTATTAAACACGTTCCCTCCTTCCGTCATTCATCTGGTAAATCTGCAGGCCTTGCAGCTGCACATCCACTTGAAGTGGGTTTTTGCCCCTCTCCTGCTTACACCCCCACCTTCTAACCACTCTTTAGAATCAAAGGCCCAGTCCCATTTCCCCTTGTTACCCCTACCCCTGGTTTTCGTGCGTCACTTTGCCCCTTGTTCCTGAGCTACAGGGCAGTGGTTGAGATCTTCCCTCTGAAATGAGACCCTCTAATAAAAGAGCATCACTTCATTAACAGCTACCAGCGCTGCTCTGTAGGCGACCCTGCCCGTCTGCAGGGACAGCAGAGGAGGGGAAAGTTCAGCTCCTCACTGCTGGGCTTTAGTTACATTTAGGGATCATACGCCTTCAAATAGGGGGGCAGTTATTTATTATCAATCCCCCCTAATTCTTCAGTGATCCTGTTCCACCATACACATTTCGGCACCTCAGGTGTCATAGGTCACTTTTAGTCTTCATAACTTCAGAGCGGTTTAAGCTACAGGCACAATCCCCATACCGGGACATTTGACAGACCCAGCTCTGACTAGGTAGACTGACGCCATCGAGCTGTGATGTCAGCGTCAGTGAGTAATTTGGCTTGGAAAATCACCTACAATCCTGATACTATTGCTCGGCTTTTTGCCCTTTATACTCCAACAAAGGGCTAAAACAGCGACATGATTCACAATCAGATCACTTTTCAGACTCTGACTCATCATCCAGAGTGATTTCATCCACCTGTGACCGTCTGTCAGCCAGAGACCAGCTCCAAAATCACCCAAACCCACTCACTACTGTTATATCACACTTCTGCTTTTAGTCTTCATATTATAAACAAAGGGTTAAAACTGCCACACGACACACATCAGAACACTCAGCAGAACCTGCCGTCACTAGCCAGAGTGAGAGAGCCAGCTCTGACAATCCACAACCCAGAAATACCGCACAAACACAGCCAGATCACTGTAAAACCTGCTATTAGCTCTGCTTTAGCCTTCATTTGGCAGCAGAAGGGTTAAAGTAAGATAAAAAGAGATTATCTGAATTTTTTAACTGAGAAAATTCTCACATTTGTGGGTTTCTTTGGTCTCTTGTTTCTGCCAACTTGTTGTGTTTTCTTTCTTTCGTACATCACTCTGTTTAGAGTCTCTGAAAAACCTTCGTTTGGAAGGCCATGTAGCCCCGACACTGCGCCCCTCTATCTCTACAAGAATCGGGACAACCCACCCCTAGACGTAAACAGGCAAAACAGAGGGGTGAAATGGGACTGGGGGCCAGCATGGCTGGGGTCCAGCATGGCTGGGGTCTAGCATGGTTTGGTAGTCTCAGCTCAGTTGGCTCAGGTGAGTTTGAGCAGGTAAAGCACCAAGTTGTGCTGGACGCAGGCCCTCCAGGACCACAGCTGTGCGGCCCTGCCTGGTGAGGTCAGTGTGAATGGGCGGGGCTACACAGACATAGGTGGTCCTGGGCTAGATGAATGTAAATGACCTGCTTTTTCATTACGTCACAGAAACAATGAAGTCAAACCTGTTTGCGCAGTTTAGCCGTCTGGCTGTGTGGACTGGGAGTGGGGGGCTTTAGCACTGACTCAGTTTACATCACTACTCATCTCACTGAGGAAGATTTCGCTGCTGAAAACCTCGCATCCCCATTTTTGTCGATTTTCAGTTTTTGCCATACTTTAAACAGACGTGGTGTTCTTTACATGGTGTGTAAATTTCATAAAGACTGGACCAAAAGAAACGGCCCAAAAAGACTTGGAAATACGTCTGGTTCCATTGACTTACATTAAAAGTAAAGTAGGTTTTTTGCTTCTCCTGTGAAGTTCCCGTTTTGGAGATACGAGGTTTTCTTCTGACCACAATCTGCTTTTACTATTGTTTAAATGGGCCCTTTAAAGAGCCTGAGGCAGTTTGAGAGACGGCCCTGTGTGTATGAATATCAGAAAGACCTGCACTGTAATTAAAAGGTTCTTCAGAGGTTCTTTAGTAATGATATACTGCATAGAGAACCACCTAAAGATGCTACAGCTGCCTCCACCAGATTATTATTATTATTATTATTATGTCTACACAAAATAGCATATCTCTGCTGTGGGAAAAAA
The DNA here is from genome assembly GCF_015220715.1 of Pygocentrus nattereri. Lineage (NCBI taxonomy): Eukaryota > Metazoa > Chordata > Actinopteri > Characiformes > Serrasalmidae > Pygocentrus > Pygocentrus nattereri. The sequence continues at coordinate 7,765,949 of NC_051232.1, forward strand.
ACCTCATACAGTATGGAAAATTTTCCAATTTTCCAAATTTTGTCATTTTTGAGTTTTCATTATTATTTGAAAAAGCTTGTTGTTCTTTACACTGTGTGTAAATTTCATGATGAATTGGCCAAAGGAAATGGCCCAAAATGACTTGGAAAGACGTCTGGTTCCATTGACTTCCATTAAAAGTAAAGTGAGTTTTTTCCTTCTCCTGTAAATTCACCAGTTTGGAGATATGAGATTTCATTCTGACAGCAGCGATAATTTCATTTAAACAATAGAATTTCAAAACAAAAACAACAACAAAGAAAGGAAAAATCTAAAACCCTCTTTTTGGTTCTTTATACAGCCGCGTGCAAAAGTTTGAACACCCCTGGTCCCTAATGATGTATGTAACAGGTGACCAATAGCTGATTCTAAATGGATTTGATGGTCTCCTAATGGGATCACCAGTGGTCTCTAATGAAAACCATTGAGCTAGTTCCCATTATTTTTTTGATCCTGATGGTCTCTGGTGGTCTTATATTATAATACACAAACAGAGTCTTTAGGTGGTTCGTTTGTTGAGTTTATGAGCGGAAAGGCGAAAACATCCTGCACAGAGAACCTAAATACGGAACCTATTATAATAGACATAAATCAGACAATATAAAATAGGGCACTGAATGGGGGCGTTAATACATTCTCACCTAGAAAACCAACAAAACATGTCATTTGACCAAGAGGCTTAAAGACTGGACTGTATAAACCAAGCAGATACATTTTATTTCAGATACCACTTTGTTTCACTGTATTTATTTATTTATATGCATATGAACGCCGTCACCGCGCGCTTTGGCCACGTGCACCGCGCGTAATTACGCATCGCCGGACATGGTCGCGGTGCCAGAGACCTTTCAGGGGGGAACGGATCCGATAACCGAGGCGAAGTGCAGCTTCACCCCCAGCTTCACCCCCTTAAGGGCGCGCGCCAAACAGGGGTCACTTCACAGTGGTCAGTTCAGATTCTGAAAGGACAGTTGAGTGAGGCTCAGTTCAAAAACCATGAAATGATAACATAAGACCACCAGAGACCACCAGGGCTTAAACAAATAATGGGAGCTGGCTTAATGGTTTTCAATAGAGACCACTAGTGCCCTGTAGAACACCTTTAGAGCCCATTAGGAGACCATCCAATCCATTTACTGGTCACCTGTTAAACCATTAGGGACCTTCACACCGTAACATCAACCCATTAAAAAGCCAAAACACACCACAAGACCATCAGGAACCAACACAAACACTGAGTGGTTTCATGGCTTTTTCAGCGGGGGAGTGTTAGGTGTGAAATGATGACGCAGACGGTCTGATAGTTCAGCTGTCACTCGGTTCTGCTTGATATGAGCAGAAAGGAGGTTTATATTAAAGGGATGTGGAGTCATAATGACGCTTTAGTGAAACGGGCGTTTGCGTATAAAAACAACCGACCGGTCCATTATTACTGCCCACAGCGTATCCGTGCGTAAAAGCGCGTCGGCTCCACGGTGCCGCACCATTACGCACGACAAACAAAGCCGTGGAAATAAGTCGTAACTCTGCAGAAATGCCAAGGGGCAGCCTGGATTCGTCCTTTAAACGCCCCCAAATCGCGGCACGGACACTATTTATACCGCTCATGGCGCTGGAGCTCGACCCCTGCCCTCGGAAATTTATTCGCGCTCGGCTCCCGGTTCGACGCGCCCGCGCCTCCGTCAGCGCCGCGCTCTCGCGAGACCACGTGGGGCTTTTATTAGGCGCGCACAGCGGCGCGCTTCGTCCATTTGGAGGGCGCTGGGCATCTGGAAGGCCTCTGCTGGACCCGTGCGTAAAAGTCTACAGGAACCATGGCTGCTGAAGGTGTAGTGAGCTTTCTGAAGGATTTCCTGGCCGGCGGTATCGCCGCGGCCATCTCCAAAACGGCCGTAGCGCCCATTGAGAGAGTCAAGCTGTTGCTCCAGGTAGGACAGAGTGGGCTTTTCCTTGAGTTTTCACTCGAAGCAGCCCTCGCTAAGAGTCACATGTGCGCTTTCGTTTGTATCCAGTCTGGACTCTTGATAGTTTCCCTTTAAAGTCGAGTTGTTAGTACTGTTAGATGGTGTTTCTGTTTTTTATCCAGTACTGGGGTCTGTTTGCTCTTCTAATAGCCAAGCTGTAGGAGGTCAAGCTGCAAGGAAAGCTGACTCAACCTTTCCCTTCCATCTTTCGCCAAATTGCGTTTTTCGTTAGTCCCTAATTTGTCCTACCTGCGACAGGTGAGCTATAGCGAGGCAGTCCTTGAACTCACGAGTGACCCTCAGATTACGTGGAGCGGACGGTGGTGGGGATCTTGAAGATTCAGCATTGAATCCTGAGTTTAACTCGCGCTAAGCTGGGATGGAATTCTGGATCAGTTGATGTAAATAACTCAGCGATATTTGAAACGTTGTATATTTTAAAATGTGAGTTATTCTCATTTTTGTCCATCCTTATTTTGCCTTCAGCGAAAAATTAACAAGCAGTCATGTGCGTTCAGACCAGTGGAAAACGTGTTTCGAGCTAAAAATAGCGAGATCTTTGCAACCCAATACTTGCACCCACCCCCCCCAAACCCCAACCCCCACTTACCCCATCCCATCACACCCCGGCTCGTGCAGGAGGCAGATCTAATTCTTGGAATGAGAAAGTGTGACAGGGCTGAGAGCCGATCCTCGGTTTGAAACGGGTAGCAGTGTTATTACTGCAGAACTGAATTAAGTCAGACAAACATGCGACTCCAAGGCAGGCCTTAAATGCAAACGCCCTGAGATTTGAGGAGTCACAGATAAGCACCCGACCCTCAACCAGCAGACCTAACCCAGCTGATTACCGTCGTCTGAAAGATCCAGCTTTACTGCAGCCGTTTAACTGGAGCAGGGGAAGCAGATCTGGGTTTGAACTAAACCCCATAGGATGGTGGATCTCCAGGATGGAGGGTTGGTGACAACTGGGATAGACATCTGATATCCGATAGCAAATGCAGGGTTGTGCACTGAGCATATGCTGCTGAACTGAACGCTGTATAATATAAACTTTCAGGCATAGCATTTACATAACAGCTTTTACAAGCCAAGTAAAACACTTGTAATAAATGACCATTTAATGGGTTGCTGAGAAAATTTTTATATACATCATCTAAATCGGGGCAAGTTGGCTCGCTGGGATAATAGATCACCTGGGATAAACTCCCCTCTGCTGAATCTTGTGTTACAGAATGTATAATTTATCTTTATTTTATTTACACTTTATTTTAATAAACTATCACAAAAGACAGAAAAATAGAAACATGTCATTTTGTTCGTTATTGAAGCAGTTATGGTGAATATATAACTTACCTGAACAGATGAGGCGCAGCTGTAAACCTGCTGATCTGTAAAACTCAAAATGTGGCCTAACGCCGTGCGTAGCTGAGGTGTACGACTTTCTCTCAAAGCCAGGCGTCTTGCTTTCCACACAATCCCCCATAATTATGTAGTTTAACAACGTTTCTTATACAACTCCTAACAAACCCATATATTTCTATAGTCCAATGATAAAAAATCTGATCGGCAGACCCCAAAAAGTTTTCCAGCGCAATAAGTCCCAGGAATACAGTGATCCACATGCAAGTCCAGAATTGGACCACAGCCATTCAAACGTATTGAATTAGTTGCTGAGAAACTTGAAAACGCTGTTAAAATAATTAAAATAGCACAAAATAAAAACCATAAAATGGGAACAAAGGACATTATTTACAAAGTAATAAGAAAGTTACTATATAAATACAGAGAGATCTGCATTCCACCTTTAGGCGACTCTTAACACCAAATATTCTGCCGGTGTAGGTCCAGCATGCCAGCAAGCAGATCACGGCCGACATGCAGTACAAAGGCATCATCGACTGCACAATGAGGATCCCCAAAGAGCAGGGCTTCCTATCCTTCTGGAGAGGCAACCTGGCCAACGTCATCAGGTACTTCCCAACGCAGGCCCTTAACTTCGCCTTCAAGGACAAGTACAAGAAGATCTTCCTCGGTGGAGTGGACAAGAATAAGCAGTTCTGGCGCTACTTTGCCGGTAACCTGGCCTCCGGTGGTGCTGCCGGTGCCACCTCCCTGTGCTTCGTCTACCCACTGGACTTCGCCAGGACCAGGCTAGCTGCCGATATTGGTAAAGGGGCTGCAGAAAGAGAGTTCACCGGCCTTGGCAACTGCCTCGCAAAGATCTTCAAGTCAGACGGTGTTAGGGGTCTGTACCTCGGCTTCAACGTGTCTGTCCAGGGTATCATCATCTACAGAGCCGCTTACTTCGGTATCTATGACACAGCCAAAGGTAAGCAGCGTAAAAGCCAATGGAAAACCTACACAACTGTTTGTGGTGCACTGTACACCAGCAATTCCAAGTCCGATCCCACGGTACCACCAGATGTTTCACAATTTTGCACTACAGTGTTGGGACACCGCACGAATGTGGAACGTCTAGTGGTGGCTGAGGGGTGGGTTGGGGACCACTACACATTAGGGTGGACGGTTCCTTTGTAAATAAGTTAGTGAACATATAAACATTAAAGGTTAATAGTGGTTATGGACACTGTCTTCCAGGCATGCTCCCAGATCCCAAGAACACACATATCATCGTCAGCTGGATGATCGCCCAGACTGTCACTGCTGTTGCTGGTCTCATCTCCTACCCCTTCGACACTGTCAGACGTCGTATGATGATGCAGTCAGGACGCAAAGGAGGTGAGCTTAGGCTTTTTACAGCATGCAGCGGTTTTTCAGGCCTAGTACTGGTGCCAAGCATGTTTTGGTGTTTTCCCTGCTTGGATGCACTCACTTCTACTCACAAAGCACTTGCTAATTGGCCGATTAGTGGCATCAGGAGTGTTGGGCAAGGGATAAGCTAGGCAACTTGACCATGACTGGGTACCACTGCATGTATGCAGCTACACTTCAAGCATGAAATTTCGATTTAAACGATTGTCTTTCCTCCAACAGCCGACATCATGTACAAGGGCACAGTCGACTGCTGGAAGAGGATCACCAAGGATGAGGGTCCAAGAGCCTTCTTCAAGGGTGCCTGGTCGAACGTGCTCAGGGGCATGGGCGGTGCCTTTGTGCTCGTCCTCTATGATGAGATCAAGAAGTACACATAAACATTCTCTGTCCAAACCCATCCCACCGAAGGAGACCCTTTGACGCCGTGTTTTGTCTTAATCCTGTAGCGTGATACCACCACTCGGCGGAATGAACGGGGGTAGATGCGCAGCCCACTTAAGAGAACTAGCCCAGACATGGCGCATGTGTGAATGTTTGAGGGAGCGAGAGTAAGCGGCCACTTCATCACCCACTCCTAATCCCTTGTAAATATATTTAACTCTAGCCACTGCATATCAGATTACAATTTTCCCGTCGGTCCGATTACTCTCGGAATGGAAAGATTTTTTTTTGTTATTTATTTTTTTGTTCCATTTAGAAACCCCATGGCTAGCGTGAGCGTGGAAGCGGCCGTACACTGGAAGGCCGACTATTCTTGTGGCGTTGTCCACCTTATAAGTGTTCTTTTAATAAAGATAAAAACAAAACCATAAACATAACGCTTTGGTTTGTCATCCTTGTTTTACTCAAAACTATTTAGCATAGTTGTACCAGGACAAGACATTAAAAGGAATAAGATACAAAAAAATATTCGTGATCAGGTAACACTATCAGGTAAGTTTGCTTCTTTAGTTTTGCACTCATGCTTATGTAGACAACAAAGGTTCAACTCTAAGGCCAATTCCATTTCTCTTAACAGTCAAGTTGGCCTTTGTCTGATTTTCTTAAACACCCAAAGCTCACACTGTAGAAGCCAAGTGAACACCTGAGGCATACCAGCACATGTTCAGTGCTTTCTATTAGCCAAATTTGCAATAGAAACAAGGTTTTCTGTTTAAGAGGCCAAACAAGACATTTTATATGCAAAAAAATTATATTTTATAAGCAAAAAATCAGGTACTTTCATAACATGAGCAAACGTACATATGGTATGTTTTCTTCAAATTCTAAGGCACTATTTTCATTCATTTGCAGTTTTTAACCTTTTGGGAAAAACAACGCATGTCGTGTAAAATGTGCCATTACTTTCACACAAGCCACATTTGCTGCTTTTATGCAAACAAATAGTAAACATGTTCTCTGTGGAGGATGTGCTCACTTTTCATTTCAAACCAACAAAATGAGGCATTACAACTGTAAATAATCACAAACCTCGATCACAGACTTGCTTATGTGGATTCAGACACTGTATGACATGCGTATCTATAAACATGGACAAAAAAGAACAGACACACTTAAGGCTTTACGACGGCAGCTACTTATAACCTGTGTGGTTTCCTAAGGGGGTCCCCCCTTAAGAACAACATCTATTTACTGTAAAGCTAAACTGTATCTGTGATTGAGTTGGTCTTGTACAAGATGAAGCACAAACTCAAACACAGTTACAGAAAACAAACAGGAAAGGCAGGCAGTTTTGTTTTTATAGCATGTATATTACATATACATATATACACACACACACACACATATATATACACATATATATATATATATATACATACATATATATATATATATAATCTAAATTGGAGCAAGTTGCCTCGCTGGGATAGATCACCTGGGATAAACTCCCCTCTGCTGAATCTTGTGTTACAGAATGTATAATTTATCTCATACAATTCAGAAATAGTGATATTAATCAAAGCACAACACTAAAAAAATCTATTTTTAAAGAAATGAGGCCTCAATCCGTTCGTGTCTCGATGACTCCACTTTATTTTAATAAACTATCACAAAAGACAGAAAAATAGAAACATGTCATTTTGTTCGTTATTGAAGCAGTTATGGTGAATATATAACTTACCTGAACAGATGAGGCGCAGCTGTAAACCTGCTGATCTGTAAAACTCAAAATGTGGCCTAACGCCGTGCGTAGCTGAGGTGTACGACTTTCTCTCAAAGCCTTGCTTTCCACACAATCCCCCATAATTATGTAGTTTAACAACGTTTCTTATACAACTCCTAACAAACCCATATATTTCTATAGTCCAATGATAAAAAATCTGATCGGCAGACCCCAAAAAGTTTTCCAGCGCAATAAGTCCCAGGAATACAGTGATCCACATGCAAGTCCAGAATTGGACCACAGCCATTCAAACGTATTGAATTAGCCTGGGGGGGATTTTCCCCAATCAAAGTTACCGTAATTTATCACGCCCCTGTAAAAATGCACTCGCATCCCTCCTGAGCTGTCACACTAAAATGTGCTATATATTACGCATTTATATATTTAAAGCATTTGTATGTATTAATGCATTTCATATATACATAGTGTAGCAGAACCTGAAGGGCTACTCTTGAAGTAAATGTCCATTTTCTTTACTAAAGAACCCTAAAGAACCCTTCTTTAGTAGTGAAGCAGAACCTGTAGAGCTGCTCTTGAACTAAATGTCCATTTTATTTACTAAAGAACCCTAAAGAACCCTTCTTCAGTAGCGAAGCAGAACCTGTAGAGCTGCTCTTCAAGTAAATGTCCATTTTATTTACTAAAGAACCCTAAAGAACCCTTCATTAGTAGTGAAGCAGAACCTGTAGAGCTGCTCTTCAAGTAAATGTCCATTTTATTTACTAAAGAACCCTAAAGAACCCTTCTTCAGTAGTGAAGCAGAACCTGTAGAGCTGCTCTTGAACTAAATGTCCATTTATTTACTAAAGAACCCTAAAGAACCCTTCTTTAGTAGTGAAGCAGAACCTGTAGACCTGCTCTTGAACTAAATATCCATTTTCCTTACTAAAGAACCCTAAAGAACCCTTCTTCAGTAGGAAGCAGAACCTGTAGAGCTGCTCTTGATGTAAATGACACTGTCAGTGATGATTATAAGTCATTAGAACTAGGCTTGACACGACTGTGACCAACATAAGAACATCCCCAAGATCCATCACCTCAAAGTTACCTAGAACCGTCATCATAAAGGAACCCTTGCTACAGGAATACTAATGGGTCCCTGACCTAATGTGGGTCCAGCAATGCAATAAAACACGGTGAGTGACGAGTCACTCTCACTGCGCGCCAGCAGGAACAGCTTCGGTCTGTCTGCAAGCTAACGAGAGTGAAAGGGGTCAGCGTGGTCAGCGTGGTCAGCGTGGTCAGGAATGCAGATGGCCCTGTAGTGGCCGTGAAAGTGCGTATGAGGCATTCAAGCGCTGCACAGCTGTTCCAGGACTTTTATTTCAATACCAAAAGAAACAGATCAACAATATCAAATATATAACTTTAATCTTCAGCATCGTCCAGACGAACTGCCCCAATTACGGTCCGCGGTTTAACGGCCGCCGGGGGCTTTTACTCTAAATCACACATGCATAAAGGCTGCTTAGTGAGCTGCACAGCGACAGGCACGGACAGAGAGGAACGTCCTCTAAACATCTCTGAGCAGCTAGAACCACACTTGCTGACGCACAGCTCCCACTCCCGGTCAGATTCGGCTCATTTTCTCCTAAAAAAGAGGAAAACACCGTATTTTCTGCTCACTTCACTGCACGGCTGCTTGCGTGCTGAGTGTAACACGGCGGAAAAGAATGAAACCGTTAAACATACAACGTGTCATATTTTACACTTGATGCTTCATTTCTTTCCAAACACGTTCCAAACAGTTGCGCACCGAAAGTAATGGGACGTGTACCGTATTTGCAGCGTTTCATGTTCTTTGTCGCAATATGAAATTTATCACATAAAGAGCAACCCTGTATTAAACTGTGCAGAAGTGTGCTGCCTGTAGAGGGTGCGTTCACTTATTTTCACTTAGGACACGAGTGCAATATACAGTGATTTTACAGCTGCGCTATGAAGATTAACGAGGCCAAAACGAGGGGCCACAATTCTGTGGGATACAGTCGCATGCAAACGTTTAAACAGCCCAGTCAATCTGGCTTTGTCGCCTATCTGAGTGAAAATAAGTGAAAACACACTTAAATGTGACAACTGCAGCACATCATTTATATATATATATATATATATATATATATATATTTATGCTAATTTTAACATATTAAAAATAAAACAGAAAATATTAAGCGCTATAACTATATTTGACCACATTTAATGTTTTATTTTTGTTATTTTATGTTTTTAATGTTAAATTCAGCAAATCCACAGTAATCGTGCTCTAAAACGTGCAGAAGTGTGTTCTCTGTGGAGGACGAGTTATTTTCACTTATTTTCACTTAGAAAATCAGCAAAACGTCAATCGACCCAGGGCGCCCAAACTTCTGCATACGACCGCATCTACACAGCCTTAGCCACGGACTCACCTCAGAAGCTGCTTGTCAAGGCCTTCAGTGCATGTAGGAGCAGGAACACCGTAACCTGCACAGCGCCCAGGCCTGGAACCGAGAGCCGCTCATACCCATCATCACTCGCGGTTCACTGTGTGGCAATGGGACGAGCTTCTGATGCACGACAGCGTTTTAGGGCCACTGGTGATAAAACAGTGGACTTCCAGAAGAAAGTCCTAATATTTTGAGGATAAGGTGGGCTAACTGTAGAAGGGCTGACTATAGGGGGGCTCACTGTACGGGGGCTGACTGTAGAGGGGCTAACTGTAGAGGGGCTGACTGTACGGGTGCTAACTGCATAGGGGCTGACTATAGGAGGGCTAACTGTAGAGGGGCTCACTGTACGGGGGCTGACTATAGGGGGGCTAACTGTAGAGGGGCTGACTATAGGGGGGCTGACTGTAGAGGGGCTGACTATAGGGGGGCTGACTGTAGAGGGGCTGACTATAGGGGGGCTGACTGTACGGGGGCTAACTGTATGGGGGCTGACTGTACGGGGGCTGACTGTACGGGGGCTGACTGTAGAGGGGCTGACTGTAGAGGGGCTGACTGTAGAGGGGCTGACTGTACGGGGGCTGACTGTATGGGGGCTGACTGTACGGGGGCTGACTATAGGGGGGCTAACTGTAGAGGGGCTGACTATAGGGGGGCTAACTATAGAGGGGCTGACTGTAGAGGGGCTGACTGTAGGGGGGCTAACTGTAGAGGGGCTAACTGCAGGGGGGCTGACTGTAGGGGGGCTAACTGCAGGGGGGCTAACTGTAGAGGGGGGCTGCTGTAACGCGTTGGGGTCTCGGTTGGTGTCCTGGCCCCGGAGCTCCACTCACTCCCGTCTATGTGTGGATCATTTTGATCTTCATCCTCACTGTCTGTGAAACTTCATGCCCTCTTTTGAATGGGGGGGATGAAGACCCCGATAGCCGTGTAGACGACCCTGCCTGAGGTTCTCCTTCAACAACACAGACAGACGGTTTCCTCCGAGTCCGTCCGGCTCTTTATTCTAGATAAACAGTTTCCAGCTCAGCCGTTTCAGCTGGTTCTTGCACTAATACCAGTGCAAGATGAGCTGATGAGCAGGAGAGACGGAGAGGCTGAGTGTTTCTTTACGTTTTTTGTTTAACTCCACAAACACCTCAACGCCCCTCATTTTACTGTGATCTTTCTTGGTATTAATGCCACTTTAAAGTCGGAATTCTACGACTTTTTTCTTGAAATATTACGACTTTTTTGAGTCTACTATTTTAATTTTTATTAACAGTGGCCCTAAAACGCCGCCGTAAGTTCTAGCTCATGTTTAAACCAGTTTATTTAGAGTCTAGGACCTGCATGTTGAAGTCACTTGAGAAACATTACGGCATTATTATTATTATATTTATTATTATTATTACCATCTTACGATGACCACTCGTGAAGGGTTTGGTGTGAAGTGGTTCAGATGTCTTTACAGTGGTGGTGATGGGAACCAGACGTCGCCATGACTACAACACAGATATAGACATTTTATTTACCATCCAGAACCACCAGAGAACCCACACGAGTCTTCTGGACGTCTGGTTCCTATCACTACCACTGTGAACAGTTCTGACTCTAAGTTTATCAGAGGGTTTCACACCAAACTGCTCTGAATGACTCTGTTTACACCGTAAATGCTGAATTATGAAGAAGCTTTAAAAACCAGTGGGATTTCTCCTTAAGGACTGGGCGGTAGGTTGGCATCAGATTCCGAGTTTAGGCACTGCCAGCAAAGGAGCTCAGCTGAACAGTGAGGCGAGTGATTAGAACCAGGATTTGGCTTTTTCATGTTTTAACTTGGCTAAAATGAATAGGTTTTCTCTTGTAAAGCAACCAGTGTCAAAAAAAGAGAACAAAAAACAATAATTAGCTGATGAACAGACAGCAGAGTGCCCTACCTAGAACATTCACGTGGTCCTGTTGTCCATCAGAGTCCTTCAGGTTCTGTGCTGTAGAAAATGTCCAGTGAAAGAAAGGGTAACTGGGAGACTGGGACTAGGCTAGGCTAGGAGTTAATAGGCTGTGGTTCTGGATCAGGACCAGGTGGGTCGTGGGGCTGTGGTTCTGGAGTAGGGCCAGTTGGGTCGTGGGGCTGTGGTTCTGGAGCAAGACCAGGTAGGTCGTGGGGCTGTGGTTCTGGATCAGGACCAGGTGTATTGTGGGGTTGCGGTTCTGGATCAGGACCAAGCGGGTCGTGGGGCTGTGGTTCTGCTAGGTTTCGCTGTATCGGGCCTGGTTCTGAGAGGACTGGTTGTACTGCAGGGTCTGGATCCCCTGCCTGTAGAGAAATCAAAATGCTAGACCAGTGATTCTGTTCCTGCACACTTAAAAATCTTTCTCATCAAGGGCTCTTTAGTAAAGAAAACGGTTCTAAATAGAACCATGAACATGATTAAAGGGGTCTATGTATGGGGAAATAGTTCTTCAGAATGATGGAGAACGTGTGTCATATGGAACCGTTTTGAAAAGGGTTCTATATAGCACCAAAAAGGGTTCTTCCTTTGTTACAAGCTTGACATTGTCGCATTAAAAGATTGATTTTTTGGTGCCATTTAGAACCCTTTTCAAAAAGGTTCCATATAGAACCACATACAACACATTCTCCATCAAAGTGAAGAACCTTTTAATGGTGCAATGAACTCTTTAACCACGTAAAGTGTTCAGTGAGTGTTCATGGTTCTGTATAGAACCATTTTCTTTACTAAAGAAGCCTTGAACCCACCGTCGAATGGCAGTGCACCTGCAGGACGAGACGGCTCTGCTGAGAATCAGGTGAGGATTCAGAGGGGCAGGTGTGTTTGTACCTGAAGTGGGTCTCGTAAGTGGGTTAGGTATTCCGAGGTACCCGGCCTGGCGCTGGTAGTCTGATAGCTGCTCTGCTCGGGTCATTCCTGGAGTGGGCTTCACTGACTCCAGACGCTTCAGGAAGGCCTACCACACACACAGAGACACAGAGAGAATCAAACTACCTTTATTTCTAACGATTCTTAAACGTCATAAAGGATGTGCTTTTATTCACATGAGTCTCCTATTGTTATATCCTGGGCTAAGCCACTTCAAATCCATAAAACATTCCTGACTGACCAACTCGGACCAATAGACTGTGCAAAATTCTCGTTTTTGAACTGTCGAGGCTTTAAAAGTGGGTATAACTTTCATTTTTGCCCATTTAAAAACGTTTAATAATGGTTTTACGCATCATAAAATGGTCATAACTCATTTTTACATTATCTTTTACTCCTTAGAATTAAACAGGTGGTTTATGTTACTGTATCTTTAAGAAATATATGTAAATGAGCTCTTTTCCCATTAGCTGTCCTGTAACGGGGCCTCATTCAAACAGCAGTCCATCCAGAACTTCAGTGTGAATGGGCGGAGCTAAACCACTGGCTGTATTCAACGGACTGTAGGCTGAATTAGGTGGTGAACATCAGGACCATCAATTCAAATTTCCAGCTAAGTTTACAGATATGGGGCCAGTCGTGGGCTGGAGGTTAGGAACCAGCCTCGTGACCGGAAGGTCGCCGGCTGGATCCCCTGAGCCGACAATGTGTGACTGAAGTGCCCTTGAGCAAGACACCTAACCCCCAACTGCTCCCCGGGCGCCGTGGATAGGGCTGCCCACTGTCCCAGGCAAGTGAGCTCACTGTCCACCAGTGTGTTTGTGTGTGTTCACTAGTGTGTACAGTGATCAGGCATAACATTAAGACCACCTCCTTGTTTCTACACTGTTTCTCTGATACTCTGTTACCCTGTTCTTCAGTGGTCAGGACCCCCATGGACCCTCACAGAGCAGGTACTGTTTGGGTGGTGGATCATTCTCAGCACTGCAGTAACACTGACGTGGTGGTGGTGTGTTAGTGTGTGTTGTTCTGGTATAAGTGGATCAGACACAGCGGTGCTGCTGGAGTGTTTAAAGACTGTGTCCACTCACTGTCCACTCTATTAGACACTCCTACTTCGGTGGTCCACCTTGTAGATGTAAAGTCAGAGACGACAGCTCATCTGCTGCTGCACAGTTTGTGTTGGTCATCCTCTAGTCCTTCATCAGGGGTCACAGGACGCTGCCCACAGGGCGCTGCCCACAGGACGCTGCTGGCTGGATATTTTTGGTTGGTGGACTATTCTCAGTCCAGCAGCGACACTGAGGTGTTTAAAAACGCCAGCAGCACTGCTGTGTCTGATCCACTCGTACCAGCGCAGCGTGAATTTCCGCTTTATGGGACTAATAAAGGGAAAGTTAACTTTTATGGACTGAGGAGTGAATAATACATCAAACTGAGGAAAACGGGCCCTTTAAAACGAGCACTATCGAAAAGGAAACTCTGATAAGTCATCGCTTTTAAGAATTAAAGCTAGACACATGAGATTTACAGGGATTAGTCTTTAAGATATGTTTAATTACCAAAACGGAAGATAAAAGGATGCATGTTTTCGTTTTATGGCTCAATGAAAATCAGCAATGTACACTTCTGAAAAAAGAGCACAATCAAAATAACAAATTACCAAATCTGAAGTTGGTATCTTGGGTCAGGGCATATTAACGTATCAAATATACCTCCAATTCTGCGACTTACAGTTTATACCACCTGCCACTCAGCGCAAACACACTCCCAGGCCAGCTGAACCCCTCAGAGGAACCCCGAGGATCTATTAATGCTAGTTGTACATCTAGTTCCTTCTCTGAAGCTGCAATTCATACGCCATTGGATTTTTAATACAGTTTTGTGACGGTATATGATTTGGCTCAAGTCACTCACTTCATATTTTGCATAGTTCTTCTTTGGAATAAGATCAATACCTACAGAAGCAATACTGTAATATAAGCAATGAATTCCAAAGTTTGAAATATCTGATGCGCTTCCGTAAGACGAAGTTTCTCCAATTCACCCAGAAAATCAGCAAGCAGATCTGAGATCAGCAGGTCTTCGGTGATTTCAACGAACTGGCCCTTTTTACTTTGTGTGGCTGGAGCCGCTTTTAGCGACGTTTTCAAGCAGCATAAATACAGAAGTGGACTGAATATTCATTTTCCACAGGCGCTCCGAGAACGTTCTCATTTTGGAGCCTGAGCTTAATGAGGCGAATGGGCTACCGGTCGCTCACGACCATTTAAGGGGCTAACATGACAGAGCTCAGTCGAGAGTTCCCATGGTGCCCTGCTGTGACGCACTTGCTGGTCAGATAGTTTAAGCCCACTGTCCATATCACTCCCTGCCCTTCAGGCTTCTAGAGGTCAGCAGGAATGTGCATAGGTCAACAGCCCCTCTCTTTATAGCCTGGAGGTGGAAGGGTGGGTGGAAGGGTGAGTGGGTGAGTGAATGGTGAGTGGATAGATAGGTGGGTGCATGGATGGGTGCACAGATGGGTGGGTGTATGGATGGGTGCATGGATGTGTGGGTTGGTGTATGGATGGGTGCATGGATGGGTGCATGGATGGGTGCATGGACGGGTGGGTTGGTGTATGGATGGGTGCATGGACGGGTGCATGGACGGGTGCATGGACGGGTGGGTGGGTGTATGGGTGCAGGGATGGGTGGGTGGATGGATGGATGGGTGTATGGGTGGGTGGATCGGTGGGTGGATGAGTGGGTAAGTGGATGGATGAGTGAGTGGGTGGATGAGTGGGTGGATGAGTGGGTGGATGAGTGGGTGGATGAGTGGGTGGGTGGATATATTTTAACTTTATAAGGAGAATGTGTAACCTCTAACCTCTAAATGTTTGGGCCTTTGAGGGTTAAACTGAAGGAGCAGCATGTTTAATTTTCCCCATTCAACAGGAATGGGCGGGGCTAAACTGCTGCAGGGGCTACAAGATCACAGGTCTATGTTCCAGCGGCTGTACCAAACGGCAGAACAGGGTGTAGCGAGTTTAGCGTGACCCATTGAAGGTATAAATAACCAGAGGCTTGGGATCAGAATGTCACCAGCAGTCATGTCTCCTGGAGACGGCGCGAGAAGTGCTTTGGAAACCCTACGGTAAGCAGAAAGACACAGAACAGCGTCAGTGGAAATAGAGCAAGGGTGAAGGAGCTTCCACCAACATTGGGGGAACTCAGGAAGCCTTCAACGGGATCCTGTTGACATCTGATGACATCTCACCGCAGTGTCTTTATGCAATAAAGCAGTGCAACAGCAGTCTGGAACTACATGTTCATGGGCATATGTTCACGATGACCATGGCACTGGTCAAAAACGATGTATTAAATCATATCTTTTAAGAATAAAATTAAGGCATTTTCAACCACAACTTTACATTTCAACAAATGATGAAACCAAAAACTGATGAGACAGAGCTGTGAGGGTGATGAGTAACTACGAGTTACTGTAGTTTAACTGACAGCTGATAGTGATGAATGATAGAGATTAGGATAGCTTACAGCGCTAAGAGACGGCGCTAAGTGATAGTGCTACACCTAGTCATTAGTGCTACCAGATAGAGCTTAGCTCAGTTAGTGCTTGACCTAGTTAGCTGTAGTTTATAGTATGTAGCTCATGTTCAGTGACAGCGCTTAGCCTGGAGGTCACGATAGGCGTCCTAAGTGATGGTGCTCAGCCTGGAGGTTACGGTAGCCATACTGTGATGGTGCTCAGCCTGGAGGTTACGGTAGCCATACTGTGATGGTGCTCAGCCTGGAGGTTACGGTAGCCATACTGTGATGGTGCTCAGCCTGGAGGTTACGGTAGCCATACTGTGATGGTGCTCAGCCTGGAGGTTACGGTAGCCATACTGTGATGGTGCTCAGCCTGGAGGTCACGATAGCCGTACTGTGATGGTGCTCAGCCTGGGGGTTACGGTAGCCATACTGTGATGGTGCTCAGCCTGGAGGTTACGGTAGCCATACTGTGATGGTGCTCAGCCTGGAGGTTACGGTAGCCATACTGTGATGGTGCTCAGCCTGGAGGTCACGATAGCCGTACTGTGATGGTGCTCAGCCTGGAGGTCACGGTAGCCATACTGTGATGGTGCTCAGCCTGGAGGTCACGATAGCCGTACTAAGTGATGGTGCTCAGCCTGGAGGTTACGGTAGCCATACTGTGATGGTGATCAGCCTGGAGGTTACGGTAGCCGTACTAAGTGATGGTGCTCAGCCTGGAGGTTACGGTAGCCGTACTAAGTGATGGTGCTCAGCCTGGAGGTTACGGTAGCCGTACTGTGATGGTGCTCAGCCTGGAGGTTACGGTAGCCGTACTGTGATGGTGCTCAGCCTGGTGGTCATGGTAGCCGTACTAAGTGATGGGGCTCAGCCTGGAGGTCATGGTAGCTGTACTAAGTGATGGTGCTCAGCCTGGCGGTTACGGTAGCCGTACTGTGATGGTGCTCAGCCTGGAGGTTACAGTAGCCGTACTGTGATGGTGCTCAGCCTGGTGGTCATGGTAGCCGTACTAAGTGATGGGGCTCAGCCTGGAGGTCATGGTAGCTGTACTAAGTGATGGTGCTCAGCCTGGCGGTTACGGTAGCCGTACTGTGATGGTGCTCAGCCTGGAGGTTACAGTAGCCGTACTGTGATGGTGCTCAGCCTGGTGGTCATGGTAGCCGTACTAAGTGATGGGGCTCAGCCTGGAGGTCATGGTAGCTGTACTAAGTGATGGTGCTCAGCCTGGCGGTTACGGTAGCCGTACTGTGATGGTGCTCAGCCTGGAGGTTACAGTAGCCGTACTGTGATGGTGCTCAGCCTGGTGGTCATGGTAGCCGTACTAAGTGATGGGGCTCAGCCTGGAGGTCATGGTAGCTGTACTAAGTGATGGTGCTCAGCCTGGCGGTTACGGTAGCCGTACTGTGATGGTGCTCAGCCTGGAGGTTACAGTAGCCGTACTGTGATGGTGCTCAGCCTGGTGGTCATGGTAGCCGTACTAAGTGATGGGGCTCAGCCTGGAGGTTACAGTAGCCGTACTGTGATGGTGCTCAGCCTGGAGGTTACAGTAGCCATACTGTGATGGTGCTCAGCCTGGTGGTCATGGTAGCCATACTAAGTGATGGGGCTCAGCCTGGAGGTCATGGTAGCCGTACTAAGTGATGGTGCTCAGCCTGGCGGTTACGGTAGCCGTACTGTGATGGTGCTCAGCCTGGAGGTTACAGTAGCCGTACTGTGATGGTGCTCAGCCTGGTGGTCATGGTAGCCGTACTAAGTGATGGGGCTCAGCCTGGAGGTCATGGTAGCTGTACTAAGTGATGGTGCTCAGCCTGGCGGTTACGGTAGCCGTACTGTGATGGTGCTCCGCCTGGTGGTTACAGTAGCCGTACTAAGTGATGGTGCTCAGCCTGGTGTTTACAGTAGCCGTACTAAGTGATGGTGCTCAGCCTGGTGGTTACGGTAGCAGTACTAAGTGATGGTGCTCAGCCTGGAGGTTACAGTAGCCGTACTAAGTGATGGTGCTCAGCCTGGTGGTCACGGCTTGTTATCTACACATGGTCAGTCATGTTTGGCCACTGCAAGCACTGAAAATGCAGTGTAGGATAATACAAATTGTTTATATGCTACTGAGAACCATATAGACTAATGATTAATGATGAGAACCCTTTACTCGAGTCCACTGTAAAAATGACTGAACTACAAGGCCCAACACCGCATTGGATCATTCACTTAGATCCAGTGGGGGGGTGGGGGGGGCATAGAAAGCAAAGGCGAAAGTGTAAGAGTGTGTGAAGGAAGGGGGGTTAAAATGGTCAGAGGGTAGGTCAGGTTACTCCTTGGAACTAAGAATAGAGAGAGAGAGAGAGAGAGAGAGAGAGAGAGAGAGAGAGAGAGAGAGAGAGAGAGAGAGAGAGAGAGAGAGAGAGAGAGAGAGAGAGAGAGAGAGAGAGCGCGCGAGAGAGAGAGAGAGAGAGAGAGAGAGAGAGAGAGAGACCCCAAGCCTGAGTACAATCTGTCCCCTTCTTGCACAGCCACCACACTATTACTCAAGAACGACACCACGAGACTCGGAGAACTCTGAGAACTTTAACACCGTTCATAACCTTCACACACCTTTCAGGCTCTCGCTCTGACTGAGCACACAGCACTGCTTATCCACACAGATCCGCATGGGCTCTTCACTCAGTTCATACATGACAACCAGCTATTTTTATTCGTTTTTTATCTCAGGATCTCGAGAATTTATGCCACTATCACTACAAAACAAACGTTATCTTGATAAAACAATGTTTATGTGGTGACAATGCACTGAGGCAACCAGCACAAATGCTTCAGCCAATCAGCTTCTTACTCAATCATCTCCAGCGAGTCATTTTAGCCTGAATCAGGTCCCGGGAGGCGCACTTCAAGTCCCCAATCAAGCTCTGCCTCTTAGACGGTCACCCTGGAGCAGCAGCACAGCAGATCAGCCCTGAATGACCCTTTGAATGTGATTGAAATGATTTGTGTTCTGTTAATAATGTTCATATTCAGACCCTTATCTACGTTACTCCTACACGCCTCCGTGAGACGCTTCCCAAATCAGCTACGGAGAAGAACTGAGAATACTGGATAAAAAACCTTTTGTGTGTCCATGTTTTTTTACCACAACACCTGACAGAGTATTAAACGACGACCTTAAACACCTGTTGGAGACGGTTGGTGCACGGTTGGGTTCCTGTGGGCCTAAAGAGGTCCAACATCGGTGTCTGACCTCACAAATGTGCTTCTGGAAAAACGGTCAGAAATTCCCATAAACACACTCACACACCTGAAACAATGTTGTCATAGGGCTTCAGTTTAAGACACATACAAAATGGAATCGATTCCTTGGCTGTTTTCAGGAAAAGCTTCCCAGCCTTAGTAAATACGAGCCTTTCCAATCTCCCACTCGCCGCGTCGCTGCGAAACATTAACCTAAA
The DNA here is from genome assembly GCF_015220715.1 of Pygocentrus nattereri. NCBI lineage: Eukaryota > Metazoa > Chordata > Actinopteri > Characiformes > Serrasalmidae > Pygocentrus > Pygocentrus nattereri. Next base: position 7,785,152 of record NC_051232.1, read on the forward strand.
TCAGGTTTAGATCATCCTCTCTCTGCACATCCTTCAGCACAGCTTTACCGCCGTGCCAAGTCAGGGCCTTTTGACCTGTCGCTGGCTCTCGCCACTGTAGAGAAGCAGAGGAGTGGATTAGCTGTGAATGACTGCACCGCGGGGCGAGGGGGGTGAACACTTTCGCTCACAGACTGCCCCCACCTGTCTCTGCCCGTCTGACAGCGGGAATGGGCCTCTCTTCTTGATCTGCAGCTCCTCCTGCGCTCAGACACTCACAGAGACAGACATGCACTTCACACAAGACCAGCTCTTGATGGCCGACTACTTTCCTGTCATGGTTATTATTATTATTATTATTATTATTACTACAATAATAACGGTCTCCGCTAAGCCCAGGCAACAGCACTGGCATCAACCCCCTGATGACATGTTGGTTCTCTGCATTGATCCAAAAACACAGCTAAAAAAAGGTAAAGCATGTCCTCCCTCTAGTGGACATTAGAGGAACAACACCCAGCATCGGTACCGATGCACCCCCAGTGCGAGAACACGCACTCTTACAAAAGATGGTTCTTCAACAAGAATGCCAATTTCTGCTAGCAAGAATATGAGATTTTTGTTTACCCTCTCTTAAAATGCTTCTTCAAGGGTTAGTAAAAGAAATGGTTCTATATAGAACCACGAACACTCCAAGAAGCTTTTGCATGATTAAAAGGTTCTTTGCATGGTGAAATGGTTCCTCTGATTGATGGAGAATGTGGTGCATATGATTCCATATAGAACCTTTTTGAAAGGCGTTCTATGCAGCAACAAAAAGGGTTCTTCTATTAAAAAAAGGGTTCTTCTGTTACAAAAAGGGTTCTTCTGTTACAAAAAGGGTTCTTCTGTTGCTACAATATTAAACTATTTTCAAAACGGCTCTATATGGAAGCATCCACAGCACTCCATCTCCATCAATCTGAAGAACCCCTTAAACCATGCAAAAAACCCTTTAATCAAGCCAAGGGCTCTTTGAGTGTTCATGGTTTTGTACAGAACCATTTTCTTTACTAAAGAACCCTTGAAGAACCATATTTTTTTGAAGTGTGTAATGAAACATCTCGTCTTGAGGAGGTTAATAAAGTATTTTGAGCTGAGTGAGATGACACACTGACCAGGTTCTCTCGTTGGATGCGCTGCTGCTCGCGCTGCCTGTTGAGGGCGCTGTGGTAGAGGCGGGCTGTGGGTGGGGCACTGCGGCGGGCAGAGCCGCCGCTGCGGGAGCGTGGAGAGGAGCGCGAGAGCTCCCTCAGCAGGCGCTGGTTTTCGCGCTCGATCCGCCGCACCTCTTCGTCGGTGAAAGAGAAGTTCTTCCGGCGCCGGCCGCCGCAGCTGGTGCTGGACGCACTGCTAGGGCTGGAGATGACCAACACGCTGTCCACCCGCCTGCCTGCACTCAGCACAGCTAGAGCCACGGGTGGGAAGGAAAGAAAGAAAAGAAAGAGGCAAAGGAATGAATGTAGAAAGAATATATATACACATACACTATACTACCAAAGGTCTGTAGTGATGGACTCTGCAGAAAGTCGGTGACCTCTGCGCACTTATGCCCCTCAGCATCCGCTGTCATTTTACGTGGCTGACCACTTCGTGGCTGAGTTCGCTTCCACTGTGTTATAATCCCACTGACAGTTGACTGTGGAATATTTACTAGTGAGGAAATTTCACGACTGGACTTGCTGCACAGGTGGCGTCCGATCACGGTACCACGCTGGAACTCACTGAGCTCCTGAGAGCGACCCATTCTTTCACTAATGTCTGTAGAAGAAGTCTGCAGGCCCAGGGGCTCGGCTTTATACAGCTGTGGCCATGGAAGAGACTGGAACACCTGAATTCAATGATTTGGATGGGGGAGTGAGGACCTCTGGAAATATAGTGTAAACCAATAGTTCATTTAAACATATGAAGACTTTTATACCTAAGACCAGGTTCCTCTGTTATTAAAGATATTGCTAGAAATACAGAGGCAGGGTGTTATAGGGCAAATTAGCCCTCAAAGAAAACTTTCCTTTTTCTGGATTTATCACTAGACTGACAAAGTTTCCCCAACTTTCTGAAATGCAGCCGATCAGCCAAAACATATTCAGAGTCTAAAGTTTACTTTAGTTTTGCGCTGAAGCTACAAGGCTAATGTAGGCACAATGTGCATAATGGTAACTGTACACCTGTCCCAACATGAGCTGGTAACGGGCACATCTCACATTCAACACTTGTCCCTTGTTTTTTTGAAGTGAGAGTTTGATGCAGTACATAAAAACGTGTTGTCCACCGTCTGGTCCACGTATGGAAGCTGATCACAAAAACAGCTTGTTTTGAATTTACTGCATCTGTGATGTCACAAAAACCAATATCCGCCTATTCAGCCTACAGCAGACTGGCTCCACCCATTCAGGACATAAGGAAGTGATACACAATCAAAACGGATTTAATTTAAGCTGCGTTCATATTACAGGCCTCGTTGCTCAAATTTGATCTCTGATTCGAAGGTTCTCACTCGTTTAGGTCAGTCACTCAAATCAGTCATTAATGTGATGATCCGGCCTGAAATGACCCTCATGAGCTCCTCCTACTCAGCAACGTCACGTGACTGAATCACTGCATCATCAGCACAAACTAACGAGCTGAACGAGCTTCGCTGAGAAGATCATTAACTCTGATCAGCTCTCAGCTTCGTTATTAGAGCCAGACGGAGGAGAAAAAGGTGAGATGAGCTGCTTTTCCACCGTTTACAGGCTTTAACGTCTGTTTGGCGCTGTTGCCATGGTAATGCTGAATGATGGCACAGCGCAGTGGGGGGAAAAAGCTCATGAATTCTGATCTGAGCGTCACATTAAGGTCACACAGCCACAAATTGGATACGCATCTGATCCACATATGAAAGTGGCTCAGGTCGGATTTGAAAAGATCAGATTCGTGTCCACACAGTCCTGAAAACATCAGATCTGATTCACATTAGGGCTAAAGATCAGATTTGCGTCCACACAGCCCTGAAAACATCAGATCTGATTCACATTAGGGCTAAAGATCAGATTTGCGTCCACACAGCCCTGAAAACATCAGATCTGAGTCACATTAGGGCTAAAGATCAGATTTGCGTCCACACAGCCCTGAAAACATCAGATCTGATTCACATTAGGGCTAAAGATCAGATTTGCGTCCACACAGCCCTGAAAACATCAGATCTGATTCACATTAGGGCTAAAGATCAGATTTGCGTCCACACAGCCCTGAAAACATCAGATCTGAGTCACATTAGGGCTAAAGATCAGATTTGCGTCCACACAGCCCTGAAAACATCAGATCTGAGTCACATTAGGGCTAAAGATCAGATCTGTGTCCACACAACCCTGAAAACACCAGATCTGAGTCACATTAGGGCAAAAATCAGATTTGTACCACTTCAGCCTGGTAATGTGGACGTAGCCTTAATCAGTCTTAAAGGCACACTGACAGCCTCTTTACACCAAAGTAATAAAGAGAGTCGGTCATGTAAAAATGATTTGTGACTGTTTTGGGTGCATACACCAAACATTACAAGCGGGCATTAAACACACTGCTGTCTATAAACATGGACAAAAGAACATCATACAGCTAAAAGCAGTAGTGAGCAATTATCCCCATTGCTCTGTCACTTGCATCTACAGCCTGGATTCACATCTCCAGTGTCAACCAGAGCAGGATGGGTTCCCTTTTTGAGTCTTGGCTCCTCTCAAGGTTTCTTCTTCTTGCCCTTAGGGAGTTTTTCTTTGCCACTGTCGCCACTGGGGATGCTCATGGGCTCCTGGACACAGACTTTTCTGTAAATCTGCTTTGTGACATCACCTTTTGTAAAAAGCGCTACATAAATAAACTTTGACTTGAATTAACTTGCCGTCTGCCCCCATTACCCTTTGAACTATGCTGATGACCTTACACTCGCAGAGCTCCTGACATGGTCTCTACTTGGCCTTGGATCGTGTGGCTGAAGGGGACAGGAGTTTTCACTTGAGGATATGGTAATCAGTGCCAGGAAGGGGACAACATTCTCTCTCCACCTCCATCTCCAATAATTTCTGGACAAACATCTGTAGAGTCTCCACCTTTAACCTGCTTGCAGCTCAGATATCATCTTTTCTTCTCAGGATGCCCACATTAACTGTTTGCTCTCAAAGATAAGGTCAAGGATCCATTACCTTAGTGTTGCCAAAGGAACCCCGTCTTCCATGTGATGCTCTAAACAGACATACCTGACCTTTCTTCGCCCAGTCCGTGAGTATTCTAGCCCAGTACGGTGGACTGAGAAAAGACATCTTTACCACCATTTACGCCATTCGACAGACACTCTCATCCAGAGCGACTTACAGTTTGATCATTTTACACAGGTAGGTGAAGGCAGAGTTTGGAGTCTTGCCCAAGGACTCTTAGAGGTACAGTGTAGGGTGCTTGGCCAGGTGGGGGACTGAACCCCAGTCTACAGATGTGTTACCCAGTACACTACACCAACCATCAACAAAGTGCCAGTGCTCATGCCAGTGCAGAGGTGGTGCTGGTTCCCAGGAACTGGCGATCCCTTCAAGAACAGGCCCATGTTTCCGCTGGCTTGAGAGCCGAGCTGTTAGATATCTGGATGTGGGTGCTGCCTAGCCCTGAAACAGAAGACAACTTCCTTTTAAGCTTGACAGTTTGCTTAGTTGGTTTCGTTGGTTTCTTCCACAGACCACTGATATGTTTTGATGCTGCTTTTACCGTCTTCACTCATCATTCTCCAAACGGTGGTGTCGACAACTTTACGTGGGGACGGCAGCACCACGCCCTTCCACCACCTGCATCAAGAGTTCCTTGCTTCCAGGCCAGCAAGTTTATGGTTCTGGAATGGCACTGTTTTTCCAGCTGACAACCGATGTGTTTACAGAAGGGTTTGTGATTTTGCCACCGGCACCATGTCAGCAGAAAAGAGCTATTTGAGGAGCTGGAAAGGATCCAGAAACGATGTTGTAGGATCATCAGCATTCCAACATCTTTTCCATCGTTGAGTGAAAGGGGCGACAAGGCTACTCAGCCCACTCTTAGCAACATACACAAGGAAGGTTTATCCCCCTTGCATGATTTTCTGCCTACGGCCTCGACACCCACTTACTCGCCTTATTAGCAGAGGTAATATAGTGCCAATGCATTGAAAGACATGAACTCTCTTTTATTGCTGGTGCTCTTAAATTTCTTTATTAAACAGCCCAGATATTTTAGGGTTTATGTTGGTATTTTTATGCTTCTGCCTATGAGATGCTATAATGTTTGACACATTTCAGTTTTCACTGTTTGAAAACGATGTTTTTACGCTGCTCTACGCTGCCTTGTCAAACTTTAATGAGAACTAGAACTAAAATAAAAAGACTTCTTGAAGCCTAAATACTGCCTGTACTTTTGTCCGTTTTTATAGATAACAGCCTGTCATACAGTCAGAAACCACATTATAGTCTCGGCTTAATTACTAAACTCTTTAAAAAGATGAGTTCTTTAGTAAAGACAATTGTTCTATAAAGAACCATGAACACTCAAAGAACCCTTTGCATGATTAGAGGCTTCTTTGCATGGCCAAATGGATGGACAGAGAGAGACAGAGTGATAGACAGATAGAACTTCATTGTTCCCAAAGGGAAATTGCAGAGTTCTTCAGACTGATGGAGAATGCGTTGTATATGATTCTAGTTCTATTTAGAACCTTATTGAAAGGGTTCTACATAGCACCCAAATGGGTTTTTTGCTACTGTTACAAGCTTGACATCATAATAATACCAGAAAGCTTTTTGGTGCTTTATAGAACCATTCTCCTTCAACCTGAAGAACCATTTCACAGTGCAAAGAACCATTTAATCATGCAAAGGTTCTTTGGGAGTTCATGGTTCAATGTAGAACTCCTGTTCGTATTAAAGAACCCTTGAAGAATCAACTTTTTAAAAAGTGTACAATTGACGTATGAAAAACAGAAGTGTGAATAGACAAACTATCGCTTTAAAACATCCTGATATACCCACCAGATCTCTCGTCCCCATCCGTGTCCGAGCTCTTCCTCCTCACCGCGTCCACCTCGGTAACCGACGGCTCCTCAGTAACGTCCTGCCGCTGTGGCGCAGTAACTGTAACCAAGGGTTCAGTGGGTGGAGTCAGGTCAAATGACTGTCCTGGGCTAACGTCAGGAGTGGAGAGAGGAGTAACGTCCGTCACCGTGTCCTCAGACTCTGCCGTTTCTGAACCTTTAGTTCTCTCTCTCTGTTTGGCCGGACCCGAACGAGGCCGTCGGCGTGGCGACGAGGTCGCCTGGGTGGCTGAGAGCTTGTGCAAGTGGGCCGGGCTTCCCCCATCCCCGCCGAGTGAGCTTTCCCGATCGGACGACGACGAACGGCTACGGCTCCGGAACTTTCCTAAAGACTTTCTGTAGGCTTCTGAGGGATGTTTGGAGGGTGGAGGTTCTGGAGGTTCCTCTCTTCTGTTGTTGTCGCTCTCAGTGTCGCTGTATCCATCATCGTCATCATCCTTTAGAACTCCACCGTCATCATCCTCTCCCTCCTCAGCCGACGAATCAGATTGCGGCTCTACAGAGGTGTAGGAGCGGGCGCTGGACGAGTCATCCGACTGGCCGCTCTCAGAGCGGGGCGGCGGTGAGGACCTCCTGGATGAAGCATCCGAGTCGTCTCTTCCAGACTCCGCCTCTCTCCTTTCCTTCACAGCACTGCTCTCGGAATCGTCCTCCTTTCTTTCCTTTGTGCGGTCAGAATGACCCACGGACTCAGTCTGAATCTGAAGGCTGGAAAAAACTTCCTCCAAACTTTCTGCTTTCAAAACAGCGTCTTTTTCGGTCTCCTTTTCCTCTACCTGCACTCTTCCACCGTCTTTAGTCTGTCTGCCCATCTGAGAGGTTTCAGTTTGACTGGGGTTCTTCACTTGGTCGCCCTGTCTCTCCTCTGGATCCTGGTGGATGGTCTTTCCTGGCTCACCGTCACTGTCAAAGAACGAGTGATCCACCTCGCCTTCCAGCTCTTTTGGACTGAACATGGCTCGGTCTTTCCTTCCTTTCCTTTCTAAAGAGACAGAAGAAGACAGAATCAGAACAGGACTCATCTTAAGACCCAGTCACACTTGAGTTTACCAGCAAATTTTCATGAGAGAAATTTACATTAATTTCAATGAAAATCGCTGCAATGAGTGATTGAGTGGTTCTACAGAAAGGTCCCTTTTTGTGTCCCTAACGTTTACAGATATATTACACTTAAAAAATTAAAACTTCAAATAAAACAATAAATTATTTTAACAGTTACACCTTCTTCAGTCTCAATTTAGTAACATGGATTCATAAACCAATCATCTAGAATTCTAATCACCACAGAAGAGCTCGTCCCCACAGTCGTGTGTGAAGGCTGAGGCCATATTTTGAGGTAAAACATGTTGTTCTGCTAATTTAACTGCAATAATCTACACATGACTATGGAATATACAGATTAAATGGCATAAAGAAAACAAATGGCAAATAAATATTATAAAATATATAATGAAAGTCCCCCAGGAGTCGCGTCACTGGTGTTACTGCGTAACTAAAGACCTAATGTCACAATACAATAAAACATGCTTTTCTGATTATATCATGTATGTCGTCAGTGCTTGTAGAACTGACCAACTGCAGTTTAACTGGATTAAAAAAATAAATAAATCGCTGTGTTTACAGTTTTTGATCAATATATTGTGGCAATTCACATATAGTGAAAATCTGTATTATTGTAGTATTGAAATATTAGATTTTCGCTATATCGCCCAGCTCTAACGGGTAACCTTTCAGGACATTCAGACGGGCAAAGCGGCTTCAGTTCTCGAGAAGAACACGGTTGTGTCTCAGCTCTCGTACCTCAGGTGAAACAGCCTCAGACAAAAAGGCCTCAGGCTAAGCTAAGCAGCTACAGGCACCATGGCCTTGGATGGAAAAGCCCGCGTGACATTCAGAATTCTGCTCTTACTTACAGTCAAAGACGGCAATAAACCACGACTGCAGCTTTTACTATCTGTGCTTTCACAACGTTTATTTATTTGACTAAAGACTAAGCTCCAACTCACAAGCTATCAGCGTCAGCTCTCGCGTCCGCATCAGTGGTGGTGCAATTTTAAAATAAAACTATAGAAAAATTTGATATTGTTCTTATGGTAACACTTTCTATGAATGTCACGTTTGTAAGTATCTAGACAAACATTTATAACATGTTATAATGCATTCATAAAGCATAAAAATAAATACAAAGTTTACGCCCTGAGGTTTCCGGTATTTTATTTCTCAGAGCTGGAGCTGTTAGGGCTGCATTTGCGGGATATGCAGTGTTAAGTCAGTGCCAGGCTAACAGTGGTGAACATTAACGGTGGTGAACATTAACGGTGGTGCACGTTAACAATGGTGCACATTAACGGTGGTGAACATTAACAGTGGTGCACATTGACTTTCCCACATTGGGTGAAACTCTGATGTTGCTCTAGTTTAAACTCTGACATTTGAAGCCTGTAATGAGCTTTATTGTGTTTTAGTGTTTCAGTAAATCCTTCAGTAAACACTTCAACTTGAAGGCTCAGTCTAAACCCTGGAGGCGGCTTTAGTCCAGTACGCTTCACTTTACTTAGAGCGGATTAATACAGCTTATGAGCTCTTATCATGTGTTATGAACAGTACTTATAAATATGTTAACAATTCATAATAAATAATAAGCATGGCTATAATGTTTAATGCATTTTAATAAATATTAATAGCCATGATTATGATGCCTTATGAATGCATTATAACATGTTATGAATGTGTTCATAGATGCTTACAAACGTGACATTCACAGAAAGTGTTACCGTTCTTATTATTATTACTATAGAGGGAGATTCACTAGAAAGAGGCCCCGAATATTTAGCTGTATCTCCGTTAGGATTAAGCAATCTGAACCAAAAAAATGCGTTACGTACCTTGACGTGTGTAACCGATTGCATTACATGCGATGCTGGAAGTGTAGTGGTTGGTTGGCGTAGTGGGTAACACTATTACTCATAACACCTCTGCCTTCTACGCTGTAGACTGGGGTTCAATCCCCCACCAGGGCAAGCACCCTACACTATACCAATAAGACCATGGGCAAGACTCCTAACACCATCTTGGCCTTCCTGTGTAAAATGATCGAGTTGTAAGTCGTTCTGGATAAGAGCGTCAGCCAAATGCCCTAAATGTAAAAATCTCCAAAGCCTGTTGCTCTTTACATTATGTGTAAATTTCATGAAGAATGGGCCAAAAGAAACGGCCTAAAAATGACTTGGAAAGACGTCTGGTTCCATTGACTTACATTAAAAGTAGAGTATATTTTTCCTTCTGCTGGGAAGTTACCATTTTGGAGATACGAGGTTTTCTTCTGGCAACATCAATATACTAAGGAGCTCATTGCACATTGTTTCGTCTTGATTACTTTATGCTAGAGAGAGTTATTGCAGAACATTCGGGGCCTCTTTCGAGTGAATCTCCCTGGACTTCTCATTACTGCTATGCCTGTAAACACTTGGTGAACATAAAAACTAAAAGCTAAGGCAAAGAAAGAGGCAATAAATGATTCAGACGTCTGGTTCCCATCAGCACCTCTGTCAACAATTCAGACTAGTGTCTCTAGAATGGAGCATTTCACACCAAACCACTCTGAATGATCTCTTTACATCTATCCACTAAACTGTGCAGAAATTGAAAGTCCTTCCAGCAGGACCATCATTACACTGCTCTTTACTCTCTACAGAGCCTTGCACCTACACAGCAGCTCCGAGAGACCAACACAGGCTCGGAATCTGGGGAATAGCTGAGTGAACTCCCTGCGTCATGGTGTGGGTCTATTTTAGAGATGCGCCATTCCCTCGGGTTTTCCTCATGGCACGGATCTGTTTCCATCAGCCCGATTAGACAAGTTTCCCAGGTCCCGTTGTGCTGTAAGCCACTTGCTCAAATCCGATCTCGCTGACTCGATGGTTCACAATAAGTGACTCAAATCTGTCATTAATGTGAATGAACCGGCGTCCTGAAATGACCCCTGACATTAGACAAATCTGATCTTTAGCCCTAATGTGACTCAGATCTGATATTTTCAGGGCTGTGTGGACACAAATCAGATCTTTAGCTCTAATGTGACTCAGATCTGATGTTTTCAGGGCTGTGTGGACACAAATCTGATCTTTAGCCCTAATGTGACTCAGATCTGATCTTCAGTCCTACACGTATCTGATTTGTGGCTGTGTGACCTTAATGTGATGCTCAGATCAGAATTCATGAGCTTTTTTTCCACTGCTCTGCACCATCATTCAGCGTTACCATGGCAACAGCGCCGAACAGACGTTAAAGCCTGTAAACGGTGGAAAAGCAGCTCATCTCACCTTTTTCTCATCCGTCTGGCTCTAATAACGAAGCTGAGAGCTGATCAGAGTTAATGATCTTCTCAGCGAAGTTCGTTCTGCTCGTTTGTGCTGATGATGCAGTGATACTGAGTAGGAGGAGCTCATGAGGGTCATTTCAGGACGGTTCATCACATTAATGACCGATTTGAGTCACTGACCTAAACGAGTGAGAACCATTGAGTCAGAGAGATCGGCTTGAGCATTGAGGTTTGTAAAGCGAATGTAGGCAAAGTGGCTCAGGTCCGATTTGAAAAGATCAGATGTGTGTCCACACAGCCCTGAACATCAGATCTGAGTCACATCAGGGCAAAAAATCTGATCTGTGCCACTTCAGCCTGGTAATGTGGATGTAGCCTATATGTCCAAAAGTACCCAGACAACAGTCTTGGGTAAATAACTGATACTAACGTATGCGTGTATAAACATATACGACAGAAAATACCTACTTTCAACACCACTTGGACGTCTGAACCAAAGAACGCTAGCGAACAAAGATCTACTATTCAGAGAAAGGACGGGAATATTTTGGTTTATGAACATACAAACACAGAGCGCTACTTCATGTCAACAGTGCTGGACCACGAACGTATCATTTAAATTACCGTCACCTCCTTCTAACGAGTGAATTCCGTTACTTCAAGGTGCAGCCTTTGTGATCCAGGTGTCGAGTTGTGCACACACAGGTATAAACTCCAGAGAAAAGCATTGCCAACAGAGCGGGACGCCCTAGAACAACCACACATGAGCCTGCTCAATGCCAAGCGCTGGCTGGAGGGGTATAAAGGCCCTCAGCGCTGGCCTGTGGAGCAGAGGAACTGCGTTCTCTGGAGTGATGGAGCTCCATCCAATACCTTTGGGATGAGTTGGAGTGACCCAGAACTGACCATCCAACATCAACCTGACCTCACTAATGCTCAATCAAATCCCACAGCAAGACTCCACCATCTAGTGTACAGCCTTCCCAGAAGAGCAGAGGCTGGTTACTGCAGCAGAAGAGGAACAAACTCCCTACTAAACCCCTGATTTCTGGAGAAATGCCGGGTGGGCAGGCGTCTACAAACGGGTGGGCACCTACTCAGGCGTGTTAGAGCAGGACAGACACTACTGGCTCTCCTGCACTGGAGCAGGTAACTCTGGTCTAATGAGAGTGATGGGAAATGACCCAGGACATCTCTCTGAAGGACGCCTGGGGAACGGTTTCTATGCGTGACAGGCTGGTTAGCAACCAGGTGGTTATACATTATCTGTGCCAGCTGGCTGAGAGGCTCTCTGGTGTACAGCAGAACACACAACTAGATCATGTACATTACGCATTTCAGCGCTACTAAGTCATGGCCACATATTCATTTTCTCATTCCCACACCTTTCTAAGTCGTAGCTACCCATTAGGGTCTCCTTCCTATGTCTTACTAAGTAGTGGCCACGCATTAGGGTCTCGTTCCTATGTCTTACTAAGTAGTGATCACACATTAGGGTCTCGTTCCCATGTCTCAGTAAGTCATGGCCACAAATTAATTATCTCATTCCTATGCCTTACTAAGTCATGTGTTATTTTTATTTATGTAGGATGTCACCAGCAGGGCTCTGTAGTACTATACTGAGGCCACAAATTAAAATACTAAGACCACACATTGCTATACTGAGGCCACAAATTAAAATACTAAGACCACACATTGCTATACTGAGGCCACACATTAAAATGCTAAGAACACACATTGCTATATTGAGGCCACTAGTTAACACATGGAGGCAATGAGTCAACAGAATCTTAACTCTTGGCCTCAATGTATTAATTTGTGGCCACACATTATTAAAAAGGAATCCACATGTCCCCCCAGGGTCTCCACCACACAATGAGATAAATAACACGGCGTTAAAGAAACCGCCTAATATAACACACAGTGCAGTGAAGATGTAACTACACACACACACACACACACACACACACACACACACACACCTCTCAAACACACACACACACACACACACACGAGACACCCCTCACACACACACCTCTCAAAACACACACACACACACACACACACACACACACACACACACACACACACGACACACCCCTCACACACACACCTCTCAAACACACACACACACACACACGACACACCCCTCACACACACACCTCTCAAACACACACACACACGACACACCCCTCACACACACACACCTCTCAAACAAACATACACACACACACACACACTCACCTCACACACTCGACACCCCTCAAAACACACACCCACACACACACTCACCTCACACACCTCACACACCTCTCAAACACACACGCACACACCTACACACAGACACCCCCCACACACACAGATTTAACACACCGTCAGATGTGGGAACACGGATGTTTGTAACCGCTCAGTCGAAGCTCCAGCGCCGGCTTCCCCGCCTCAGAAACGGGCTGCGACCACACTAAACACCGTGACACGAACACAGAACCGCCCCAGCCCGGCCTCACCTCCACAGCTTAACCCCCGCGGCGGAGAACCGGCGCCGTCCCGCAGAGAATCGGAGCGGAGAGGCGGATGGCCTCCATTCGGGCTCGGTTCTGACCCGCTGCGCGGAAACCGCTCTTAGCCTAGCCGGCTGGCTACCTCTCCGAGCAGGCGGCTGTGTGGGTTGTCTAGCGACGGTAACTAGGCAACGTCACTTCCGCGAGCGGTCCCTTCTAAAGGGCCCGTATCAGGGGAACGGCAGGGGGCGCTCCCGAGCGAGTCCCAGACGAAGGGGTTGATATGGAGCATTTGAGTAAAATCGTAGTTTATAGACGCTGAAACGCGTTTGATGTGAAAGAGCAGCGCGAAGCGGTTTAACACCGCCGTTTCATATTAAAGCGCTTTTAAACTCGAGCTGTAGGAGCTTAGAACGGCGCCTCATGACGTCAGAGAGCGCGAACAGCCAATGAGCTGCTCCGCTCGCCCGTCAATCATCCCGCTCTATTACTAAAGCCCCGCCTCCTGCTGCCCGAAACCCGTTTGCTGTAGAAAAAGGAAACAAACCGGTGAGTTTTCTCTGTTTTTAGTGAAATCCGTCCTTCTACTGTCTAGAATAAAAGGAAAGTTCTAATCCGAGCGATTAGAAACGATTTTAACTCCGTTTTTAGCCGTTCAGTTCCATTCACTCCCATTCACTGAGGACTCGCTCGCGGGCGCCCTCTGCTGCTCAGCAGGCCTGATTTAATATAATGGGGGAAATAGGAAGCGGCCAGGCTCCTCAGTAAACCCCGCGTCCCAAACCGCACACTAGCTCCCTAAACGGTGTGTGAAAATGCCGTTAGAAGCGCGCACATTAGTGCAGCATGCGAAGTGCAGAAGTGTGTGGTTTGGGACGCGGCAGAATAGATTTATTTTTATTTTTTAATATTATTTTATCAAATACGTGTTTGCAATGTATGGAAATATGTTATTAAAAAAACAACAAATATATATTTGCAATGTTTACAGATAGCCAAAATGTATTAAATGTGTATTTTTAAATGCCCTCATTTATGTTTGTTGCTGTATTATTGTTTTCAGTTGTGTGCCGTTTTAATGTTTGCAGATAGAACTGAATATCCATGAGCTGAATGAACGGTACTGACCTCTGTGATCTGCACTGTACTTTACATCAACCATCTACACCCATCAGGCCTAACATCATGACCACCTCTCTGTCCATCTTATCAGCTCCACTTACTGTATAGCTGGTCTTTGTAGTTCTACAGTTACAGACTGTAGTCCATTTGTTTCTCTGATTCTCTGTTACCCTGTTCTTCAGTGGTCAGGACCCCCATGGACCCTCACAGAGCAGGTACTATTGACGTGCTGGTGCGAGTGGATCAGACACAGCGGTGCTGCTGGAGTTTTAAGCACTGCGTCCACTCACTGTCCACTCTATTAGACACTCCTACCTCGTCGGTCCACCTTGTAGATGTGAAGTCAGAGACGACAGCTCATCTGCTGCTGCACAGTTTATGTTGGTCATCCTCTAGTCCTTCATCAGTGGTCACAGGACGCTGCCCACAGGACGCTGTCCGTATATATTTCAATGTGGGTGTATGTGTGTGTCCGAAATTAAAAGAAGGTTCTGGATAAATGGTTAGAAACTACTTTAATTTTTTAGCCGTTAAGATCTTTTCACAGAGCACTCGCTTGCGGGCGCCCTCTGGCGTTTCACAGCCTTATTTTTCGGTCTTTCTTCATATGGGCTTTTTATTATGTGCTGCTCTGATCATCCAGCAGATGGCGCTGCCGCTGTATATTTAAACGGGCTGTGTCTCAAATGGTTCCTGCTGTGATACCATAGCTACATTAAGGGGGCCTCAGGATGTTAAGTCTTGTTTTTGCTGATTTTCAGAGTGAAAATAAGTGAGCAATCCTCTACAGAGAACACATTTCTGTATATTTGAATGCACAATTACTGTTTGTTTGCTGAATTTAACTTATTAAAAAAAGATAAGATAAGATAAGATAAGATAAGATAAGATAAGATAGGGCTTTATTGTCATTCACATCACATGTGGTACATGAGGTGGAACGAAACATTGTACTCACAGTCCAGTCAACCCCCAAAGTGACAAACAATAAACAATAAATAGAAGGTGCATAAACAAACAAAAAAAACAAACAAAAAAAACATGACATGCCACATTTTACCCCAAATATTTCATGTTTTTTCCAGTATGTTAAACTCAATGCAAATAAATCTAAATTAACAGAAAAAAACAGCCCTGGCTCATTATCCCTCCTCCACCAAACTTTGCTGTTGGCACTGTGCTGTGCAGTAGGTAGAATCAAACCTAGATTCGTCGTGGTTCATTATGCCAGATAACACGTTTCCACTGCTGAGTCTGGTGGCGGCGCTTTACACCCCTACGGCCGACACTTGGCATTGAGCATAGTGATCAGCTCCTCGGCCAAGTAAACCCATTTTAGGAAGCTCGGGACGCTCAGATCTTGAGCTGATGTTTCTCTCAGAGGCAGTTCGGAACTCTGTAGTGGTTGATGGACAGGTGCTTTTCCACCACTCAGTGGTCCTATTCTGTGAGTTTGTGAGGCCTACTGCCTCGGTACCTTCGGTCTCCATTTCCACCTGAGACACTTTTGTAAAAGTGGCCTCTTTACAGTGAACCATTTGAAATCAAACCACTCTGAATGACTCCCTTTACATCTTAAATCACTGAATTAGGCATAAACTATGAAACCCCTGATTTCCCCTTTAACTATATCTACATAGCAGATCTCAGCCATTGGTATGAGAGTTCGGTCATGTCAGTACGTCAGTGCTTGTCTACGTGCTCAGTCTGCACGTTTCTCTGAAGTGCCTGGGCGTGAGGCCAGATCCTGGCACGGCCTGCAGGATGGTGGGCATAGAGCACATAGCGTACGCCCCCACCCCCACAGGCCATTGTGCACGCTGCCCTGGCACACTGTTATTGGGATGCCAGCTTATCTCAGTAAATAGTAACAGAGCAAGTGTGCTGAGCATTGGCCAGGCACCCCCTAGTGGCCAGAGGTGAAATAACACTTGATTTAAAATGAGAATACAGCACGGATAACATGTCTATTTAACATAATAACAACAATGATGATGATAATAATAATAATAATAATAATAATAATAATAGCACAATGTAATATGTCTTTAAAGGACCTGTAACAAAGAACGCTCCTCTTTTGTTAGGTAGTTTGATGTGGTGTATAAACAGAGTTAAAGTCTGAAAATGTACCCTCCACTTCCCGGTCCAGGGGGCCACTAAGCTGCAGGATTACTGCTTTTGTGATGTCATAAACACCACCACATTCACACTTACACATATTTAGCCTACAGCAGTTTAGCTTCTCCCATTCACGGCGATGTTAGAAAGAGTGTTTCACCCAATTAGAACAGAGCTCATTTACGTAGATCAGTCTTAAAGGCTCAGCAACAAAAACAGCCTGAAAATAGTCATGTAAAAAAGTATTTACGTGGATATAAATCCACACAAGTGTCATCAGTGGACATAAGCACTTACAAGTGGTCACATGTGGACACAGCATACAGGGCCTTTAATGGAGAAAAGCAGAGAGATCTGATTTAAAAAAGAGGAATTTGGGTGAGATCCTGCTCGGCTGGAAGGAAACGCTGCACCCACACCTGCCCTTGACTGCCCTAGTATTTGGGTGGTGGGTCATTCTCAGCAGTGCAGTAACGCTGATGCAGTGGTGGTGTGTTAGTGTGTGTTGCGCTGGTCTGAGTCGATCAGACACAGCCATTCTAGAGTTTTAAACACCTCAGCATAACTGCTGGACTGAGAATAGTCCACCAACCAAAAATATCCGGCCGACAGCGTAAAATAACGATGTAATGTGTTCGATCCTTCGCTTAAAACATGGCACAATCAACTCAAATTATAAACAGGATCTGAGGGAATAATAGTTTTGACGTTATGTCAAAGACGTCTGCGTGTCATGTTGCAGAGATACCTACTGAAGTTCGCCCTGGCCCGTCCTGCCTTGTAAAGCCCCTTATAACCCATAGGGAGTCACAGTTGTGTTGAGTCTGCCATCAGTCCAACATGAGAGGATGAAGAAAGAGCGCTGCCCAGAGGGCGTGTTCTAACCTCTTGTCAATCATGTTGAAGGCCCTGAAGGTTGAATGAGCTCCTCCTACTCAGTGAACGTAGCTGAAGTGACGTAAATAAAAGCAAAATAAGAGTTAGCACTGGAACTGCTTACCACTGCTGGAGGCCTCAACAAGTAAAGGAATGAAGCTCGATGCTGCACTTGCAACATTCCTTCTGGACTGGTAAAGAGGAGGAGAACTGAAAACGGAGGAGGAGGGACTGTGCAATATGGGTGGACACCATAACTTCTTCTATTGTTCCAATGTCAAACTTGTCACATTCGAACAGGGGTGCACAACATCCGGTCCCGGAGGGTCCAGCACAGTTTGCCCCCTCACTCCAGCACACCCACTAAACCTGGCAACTAACAGAAGAGGGCTATCTGGTGTCTTGCAGCAGGAACATCACCAAACCGTGCTGGACCCTGCATTAGAAGCTTGTTACAACAGCAGAACCCCATTCGGCACTACAGAGAATCCTTTTCAGCTAAGGAGTGACCGCACCCTTTTGTGCCTCCATCCCTGCAAAAGGAGATTTTCTTCTGTGTAGGAATGGTGTAAACATTTTCCAGTAACACCTGCTGGAAAAAAATCCTATAGAAGTGTTCCTGATGGTTCCTTGTGGTTTTGGGTAGTGGGGTTGACATCACAGTGTAAAGGATCCCATTAGGAAGCAAAGCAGTCAGGTTTTAATCCTAATGTTTTCCAAAAGCTTGATGGCAATAAGTTCCTCCGAGTGTGTGTGTAGGTGATGAACTGGGGGCGTTCGAGCCCGCGCACTGCGTACGTGTGAACCCGCACAGCTCGCGGAGCGCGCGTGCACGCGCCTGTGTGGCGAGCTGCGCGGTCACGTGACGCGAGAAGCAGCTAATAAAGCCGGAGGCCGCAGGGCGAGCGCGTGTGAGCGAGGACGTGCGGAGTGTGAGGAGGCAGTACTGAGAGGGGGTTTACCGCACTGACCATGTTTCTGCTGGACACAGACACGGTAGGTCTGAAATCACCAGTCTAAAGGATTTTATGCTGAAAACATGTCGAAAAACCTGTGAAAAATGTAGTATAGTAGTATAAAACTAGGCTATATGCAAAATACAAACAAGACAGCTTCTTTCTCGCCAGATATATGCTCGAATTTCCCCGGTCCACCTTAAATGAGGAATGCACTAAAGTGGCTGAGCGGTACAAAACTACTATATATGTATTTATATACACTGGGTTCCTATTTCTCAGCCTTTTGCTGGAATTTGGAGTGAACTTTTTAATTTTTTAGTTCATTTTTTTGGAAATTAGCTTCATTTTTAGTGAAGCAGCTGCACCATTTAAGGTGGAACGGGAAATTCGAACCAGAAGCAGGCGAATGCTCGTCAAAAACCACGAAAACGTGTGTATTTTCTTCCAAAAAAAGTACCAAAAACCCCAAAATGAACTGTAGTAATGCTGTTTGAGATGATATTATTTATATATTGTTGTACAGTGTCTGTGTAATAATCTATAGCTACTATTTTTCGAGTAACAGTCCTGTAGTAATGTCTCATAATCTGTCCTGGTTGCACTGGATCCTGTGTTACTAGATATTTTGCCCACAGGCTTTGCCTCAGTTGAAATAATCACTAAAAGTACCTCCTTAAAAGTTCTTTAAAGAACAGCAGTGGAACCTACAGACTGGGTGAGGCGTACTCAAGTGAGTGGTGGAACCTCTTAGTCCATCCAGCATCTCTCCTTCTTCTCGTTTTGGTCTGAAATAAAACGCCGAAGCTCTTTCAGATTCATTAAAGCACTTGAAGGGGAAATCCAGCAATTTTTCAAAATTTCTGCATAATTTAAATGGTTCAAATGTGAACTTAACCAGTCTGACGTGTTCACAGCGGTGGTGATAGGAACCAGACGTCCACCTCTAAAAGCTCCCTCGCGCAGTTATTGCATGAAATGGTCATGAATTCACTGGCGTGATGTCTGAGACACTTCGCTACGTGGTTTTTGTGAAAACTGTTGTAGGTGAAAATCGATTTTAATCAATTTTTAATCTGTTCATGATGGGGGGGGGTTACATGCAGGGTGTTCTGAGGTCCCAGAGAACTTGTATTTTTCCAGATTTATCACAATTTTCCATCATCAACACTCCATATAACAGAAGACTCAGAAGACGTGTAGGTTCACTGGGGGTTCTGGATAGTAAATAAAACGACTATTTGTGTTGTAGTCATGGCGACGCCTGGTTCCCATCACCACCACTGCAAAGACATCTGAACCACTTCACACCAAACCGCTCTGAATGACTTTGTTTACATCTTAATGATTAAATTATACCGATTAAAAACATTTTTTTTACAAGAATGGGTGGAATTCCCCAAAAAGTGAATATAAGAATACACAAATATACAAATGTTATCATTTGAGCGTCAAAAGTTCCACATGGAACCGAATGAAGGTGAAACTGAGCTGTAGTTTCTTGTTGTAAAGCTAGAAAAAGCCTGGACAAAGTGCTGGATTCATTAAAGAACATCAGTGCCGGGCGCTCTAGTGTTTCATGAGAGTAAGTAATGAGGTTTTAGCAGTTTAATACGACTGTTTGAGGCTGTTGGATTAAGCATACAGGCACAGCACCACAGCCTCCGCATGAGGACATCATGTACATGGACGTATTCCCAGTGCTGCGTTTAGATCCAGCTGGACTTGTGTGTTCAGTTACTTCAGCCTTGTAGGTGTTCATCCGTCACGGAGTTCAGTGGTAGATACTGAAACGTTCCGCGTTGGCTGATAAGGATGTTTTTCTTTTAAAAGCACTTCTCTTCATTCAGTGTGAAGTATTTCCACACACCGCCAAAATAACAGCCTCACACACACGTGTTTGCCTAGTAGTGAGACACTATTCTGCCAAAAGTATTCACTTGCATATGAACTTGAGTGACGTCCCATATGGGAGGCAAATCCGGCCAAAAAGGAAATAAAAATGAAAGCAATAAAATGTAAATGCAAACCTCTTTCTGCCTTTTCTTTTTTTAAACATTTTTCTGCGCAAATATCCTGCCAAAATGGAAAATGAAATGAAATGCCTTCATTTGCAATTTCATTTTTCACAGGTCACACTTCCATTACTCGTTACCTCTGTTATCCTCGCAGCTCCAGTGCAGAATCAACCCTGTGGGGTTGACAGAGGCACTGACGCATCAAATTAGATTCCTCTGTGTGTTTCTATTAATATCTTTGTGATAATCCAACACAGAAATAGGATTCAAACCCTTCCTGAATCTGTAGAGTCGCCCTTTCCGTTCCATCTCGTCACTGGATTGTACGTGACTCGCATCTGGAGTTATGAGCCTGTGAAGAGGGGCTGAGATGCACGTCATCTGTAATTGGTGGATTTGTGCCTCCTTCTCTATTGTGCATGAAATTGACCAGTCGACACTCAGGAAATCGCTAAGCACTGACCCTTCATTTTTGGTTCAGTCGCCAAAAATGTGTGTAAAAGGTTTACAGCTGTTGAATTCGCTGCAGCGACGAAGAGAACATTATTCATACAGTCCACTACTTCTGTGATCGTGAGACTTTCGTAAACGCATTTCACGCACCAAAACAACTCGTCCACCTGACTAAAGCTGCGTTTTCACCACAGATATTACGAATTTATAAAAACAGACATCAAATTTTTAGCTTTAGGGCTGACATGTCTCTGCACAGAGCGCCTGGTCGAACGGGACTTGAGATAGTGAGAGCAGAGATTATTCTACACATTTTGATATATAATATGTGGGTATATTTTGTATGCAAGTGCTTTTAAAGGCAAATTTAGAAATGCCTTCAGACCCCAGAGCGTTAAGGAAGCAAACGTCAGCCAACAAACCAGCCTTGGATGATCAGCTGTGTTTGGGGTACTTTGGGGAACTTGGTGTAAATTTGATTCTATGAATTTTAACTCAGTACTGCAGGTGTTAAAAGAGTGAATTAAATGGAAATTTCAGCTCTTGTTTCGTGGAGATTTTGTGATTTACCATTTTGCTGTCATTCTGCTCGCGCAGCTGTTTTGCTCTAGCAGTCTTCTGGAGGCTGGGTCCGCGGTGAACGGGGGCGAGGATGCGTCCGGTCAGTCTCCGGCGCACGTGGCGGCTTGCGGTGGGGAGGCCTTCTGTTTGCTGTGGCTGCTTCAAACCGGGGCTGATCCCAACCAGCAGGTAACTTAAGCATAGTACATTTCCAGATGGGCACAGTTACAGCTGTACAGTGGTCGTTTTACTGTAGCTGTTAAATGATCATAGACGTTCCTAAACAGTCCAGTATAAGCTAAGAAGCTGCATGTGTGCAAGTTAGGGATCAGGAAAATACCAAACACGATCATATAGATAATTTCTAATTATTCAACCCTTGATTTGACGTGGATTGGCCTGCATTGTCTGGACCATTTGTTGGATCATATGAAATGGTAGTTCGTCTAAACATCATCTGAACCAAGGTTGGTCAGCTTGCTCAAAACTAGGACGGAGTATTGTTAAAAAATCTCAGTACTGATACCAAGACTTCAAAAACGGTTCCTCAACTTTCTCCGGTATCGTGTTTTAATGTACAAACCAAAGTATCGCTGCTGTCGGAACAAAACCTCGTATCTCCGTTTTTTGTCGTTTTTCAGTTTTTGATGTAATGTGAAAATGCCTGTTGCTCTTTACATTGTGTGTGAATTTCCTGATGAATGGACCAAAACAAACGACACATTCTGGTTCCATTGACTTCCATTAAAAGTAAAGTACGTTTTTTGCTTCTCCTGTAAAGTGACCATTTTGGAGATACGAGTTTTTCTTCCGACAGCAGCGATATCTACTCACTGCAATGAGTTTAGACTAATTATGAAGTGCCACTGTTAATCACATGCATACAGAATGTCATTTAGACAGTTTAGCCAGTCAGCACTCTAGATGTTTGGAATGCAGCATGCTTATTGGCTTATTGAATTTATGTACCCAGCTGCATTCAATACTCACTATTAAGTAACTGGGTTATTTGCATATTATATCCATATTGTGATAACCCCATAGGTATCACATAGCCTTGACACGAAGTCTTCTCCTTTTTTCAGGACGCTTTTGGGGAAACTCCAGTGCATAAAGCAGCCAGGGCAGGGAGTCTAGAGTGCATCAGCGCTCTCGTGGCTAACTATGCTCAACTTGAGTAAGTTATATTTCTTTTTATTGCAGAAAATATAAACTCACAGGCTTCTCTATCAACAGAGACAGTCTGTGTAGGTCATCCTTTACTCCTTCATCAGTGGTCAGTTTCCAACCAGAGCCGCTGTATATTTTTGGGTGGTGGACCAGTACACCTCAGTGTCGCTGCTGGACTGAGAATTGTCCACCACCCAAAAATATCCAGCCAACAGCGTCCTGTGGGCAGCGTCCTGTGGGCAGCGTCCTGTGGGCAGCGTCCTGTGGGCAGCGTCCTGTGGGCAGCGATGAAGGACTAGAGGATGACCAACACAAACTGTGCAGCAGCAGATGAGCTGTCGTCTCTGACTTTACATCTACACGGTGGACCCACAAGGTAGGGGTGTCTAATAGAGTGGATAGTGATTGGACAGTGTTTAAAAACTCCAGCAGCACCGCTGTGTCTGATCCACTTGTACCAGAAACTGGCCGCTAATGAATGGGGTAGAGGTCAGTTGACAAACTGAATGCCAGCAGAGGCTACAGTCTGTAATTCTACACCTATACTATGGGGCAACGTAAGTGTTTCCAATAAAGTGGCCACCTATGTGGTACTAATCCCTCTTCCTTCTCCGTCAGGATCCGTAACAGCGAGGGCCTCACGGCGGAAGACGTGGCCTGGTCCGCGGGTCGCGAGCGCTGTGGGAGGGTCCTGCGAATGCTACGGAACAACGTACAGACGCTCACCTCCACAGCACCGGGCCGCAAACGGGCGTGGGACCACACGAGCCTGGATGCCGTAGATGGGAAGAAAGCGAAGGACTGGTGAAGGAGGACGACGAGGCGGAGGAACTGGAATTTCGTGGCAATGAGGCCCATTTCAGTCAGGCCTTTCTGCGCATGTTAAAGGCAGAGTTTTGTCCAAATCACTAACGTGCGAGGAAATGAGCGGAAGGCAGCAGTACAGGATAGCTTTGTTGAACAGTCCGTTTAAGGGTGAGATGGTAAGCAGGTGTGAATGTGTCTTCAGGACACAGTTGAGGCCTTTTTGGGCCCAAAATACTGATTAAGCCAGATTAAGGGAGTCAAGTGCTGAACTAATTTACCAATGGAACCAATGGAAATATTTCTTAGTGTTGGCTAATGGTTTAATCTGGAGCCCAGAAACCTGTATTTAAATTAGAGATGGGCATGGTAATCGACTGACCAAGTACTTGTAACCACCTACTAGGCAGGGAAGCATTTATCAAAATGTATCTATTATCGCTGCTGTCGGAACAAAACCTCGTATCTCCAAAACGGTAACTTTACAGGAGAAGCAAAAATCATACTCCACTTTTAGTGTAAGTCAATGGAACCAGACGTTTTCAGAAGCAATTGTGGGCCGTTTCTTTTGGTCTGCTCATAAAATTTACACCCAATGTAAAGAACAACCAACGTTTTCAAATTAGGTCAAAAACTGAAAAACGGCAAAAATGGAGATACAAGGTTTTGCAGTTGTGCTAGTGTTGCTTGGGTGACTTTCCCGTAATCTTTCCAGCCAGACTTCTGGCTCTGAACAGCCCAATGTTGTCACATAATGCAGGCAAATTGGCCACAAAATGAAACCTGAAATTGACCTGAAATTGACCTGAAAATGCCCGTCGCTGGTTTAAATCTACAGTAACGTCTGCAGTTGTATCAGTGGAGCAGCTCTGTCCAGTTCAATGCAAGTTCAAGTGGAGATCAACAGCTGCTTCTCAGATGAACGAGTAGAACTGTGAGACCAAACAACCTCAGCTTCAAAGCAGCCCTCTGAGGCCGTTACATAAGACACCGTGCACTGGGACAGTGAAACAGTTGGTTCCATCAGTTCTGATTTCAGATAATGACATCATTGTCTGAAATCCAATCAGGTGGTGAAGTAACTTGAATAGGGTAGGAGTATATAGAGTGTAGTGCCATGCACTCTTTTAAAAAAGGGTTCTATAGTAAAGAAAATGGTTCTATATAGAACCATGGACACTCAAGGAACCCTTTGCATGAATAAAAGGTTCTTCGCGTCATGAAAGTGTTCTTCAGATTGATGGGGAACATGCATGTACGTGCTTTGTTCACATTACAAGCCTCATTGCTCAGATCTGATTCGATGGTTCTCACTCGTTTAGGTCAGTGACTCAAATCGGTCATTAATGTGATGAACCGGCCTGAAATGACCCTCATGAGCTCCTCCTGCTCAGTAACGTCACGTGACTGAATCACTGCATCATCAGCACAAACTAACGAGCTGAACGAGCTTCGCTGAGAAGATCATTAACTCTGATCAGCTCTCAGCTTCGTTATTAGAGCCAGACGGAGGAGAAAAAGGTGAGATGAGCTGCTTTTCCACCGTTTACAGGCTTTAACTTCTGTTCGGTGCTGTTGCCATGGTAACGCTGAATGATGGCACAGCGCAGTGGAATGAAAGCACATGAATTCTGATCTGGTCACATTAAGGTCACACGGCCATGAATCGGATACGTGTCTGATCTAGGACCACATATGAAAGTGGCTCAGGTCGGATTTGAAAACATCAGATCTGAGTCACATTAGGGATAAGTTCAGGTTTGTGGGTCCACATTAAATCTGAGTCAAGTCAGGGCAAAAAACCAGATTTGTGCCACTTCAACCTGATAATGTGAACGTAGAACCTTTTTGAAAAGACTTGCTTTGTGACTTGCTTGACACCTTAACAACAGAAGAACCCTTTTTGGTGCTGTACAGAATCATTTTCAAAAAGGTTCTATATAGAACCATCTACAGTGAATTCCCTATCGGTCTGAAGCACCCTTTCATGATGCAAAGAACCCTTTAATCATTCAGAGGGTTGTTTGAGTTCTTGGTTCTATATAAGTGTGTAGATTTCTTACAGCAGTGATTCAGTGGCTCTTTATTTTAAGTCTAAACACCCCAAAGACCCCATCAGGAGTTGCTCCAAGAGGCAGGGCGACTACTGGGATTCAGCAGGAGAGGCCGTCAGAGAGCACCAGCTGGACAAACAAACATTTCATATTTATATCTGTACCATGCAGCGTTAATTGGGCCGCAGTGCAGATGTGCTGGAGCCGGAGCGACTCTGGTTGGGGCTGTAAAGGTGCTGACATCATAAACCTGGGAGGAACTTTTCTACTTTTTAAGCTAATTTTATACATTTCTACATTGTTGACAACTGTGTAAAACATTTCTGTATGGAAACTAATGTGCATTTCTGAGAATTGACTACAAAGCTGGATTCATTCCTTCATTGGCCCCTGACTCAAAAAGATTCATCTGATTTCAAAATGATTAATTTCACTTGTGAATCATGACGGATCAAAGCAATGAACTGTAAATTGTTTAATTGAGCGTTTATTATTAGTTTATTGCAAGGTCTCAGTCTGAACCTACAGCTAGACGGACATCAATACCACAGTCAAACTCAACCCAGACTGGACTGAGCGCGTCGGGCGTCGCTGCTCTCACGGCTCTTTCAGTGGGATTTTGGAGATCATGCAGTGCTGTGGAACCAGCGCCGAACGCTCTGAGCTGCTGGAGCTTCACTGACCATGAAAATCAGGCTGCACAGTTCTGACGGATTCACTCTTATTGACGTGGAGAACGCAGAACGCTCTGCTCAGGGGTCTCAGCTCCTCTCAGACTGAAGGGGATTCTATAACCCCCTTTCAATTGGATTGTGATTGGTTCCTAGACGCCTCATGGTGGTAAAAATACAGCGCTTTGAACTCAGATGGACCTTTTTGAATCACCCTGTATATTCAGTCCCACTAAGCCCTTGAACTGGGGCTGAGTGATACAGACAAAACACTGCTGTTGCAATTATATTTCTATGTGCTGTGATTGCAGCATATCTTGTATCAAAAATGGAATGGTAAATCAAAAAAGCCAATATCGTTATGAGGACTAACACTCTGCAGCCCTAATTTGAATCTAGCTTTGTAGCAACCACACCAGGTCAGCTGAATCAGGTAAAACCATGTAATGCTTGAAAATTAGTTTACAAAACGGAGGAATGTTGCTACAATGTTGTTGTTCTGGAATAAAGTGGTCTTTAATATTCGATGGTGGACGGTGTAGTTTTTTCCTGACAGTTAAGATGCCGACAGGTTGAAAAGCTCAGATGGTCTTTGGTGTCTGGGGAAGACAGAGGTTATAATAGGCGTTCTGGTCCCAGAATTCAGGTCCTTTCCATCCACACCAGCCCTGCAGACACAAACACAGCGAGAGAGACCAGATTTATACACAGATATTATAGATTTTAATAGCATAAATCAGGGTAACACATATACATACATGTTCTGACTCAGTTTTAAGTTAAATGCTACTGTAATAATATGCCTCAAGTTAGTAAATAGTAGTTACACACACAGGAATATAGTTTAGCTTTATTTTGGCAGTAAGGCTTATTAAAACATAAATGAAGACTAAATGCATTACTTACTTAGTAAGTAATGCATTTAGTCTTCATTTAGAAATAAGCCATAAATTAGTACTAAATTTTAGTCAATAACTTGGGCCTTAAATTTAGCCTTTAAGTAAGGAATACATTTAAAGTTAAGTGTTAAGTCAGTAATAAGTTTTAAGTAAAGAATATATTTAATAATGAATTTGAGCATTAAGTCAATAATAAGCTTTAAGTAAATAATACATTTAATTATGAAGTTGAGCATTAAGTCAGTAATAAGCTTTAAGTAAAGAATACATTTAATTATGAATTTGAGCATTAAGTCAGTAATAAGCTTTAAGTAAAGAAGTTAAGCATTAAGTCAATAAGCTTTAAGTAAAGAAGTTAAGCATTAAATCAATAATAAGCTTTAAGTAAAGAAGTTAAGCATTAAGTCAGTAATAAGCTTTAAGTAAAGAATACATTTAATTATGAAGTTGAGCATTAAGTCAGTAATAAGCTTTAAGTAAAGAATACATTTAATTATGAAGTTGAGCATTAAGTCAATAATAAGCTTTAAGTAAAGAATACATTTAATTATGAAGTTGAGCATTAAGTCAGTAATAAGCTTTAAGTAAAGAAGTTAAGCATTAAGTCAGTAATAAGCTTTAAGTAAAGAAGTTAAGCATTAAGTCAATAATAAGCTTTAAGTAAAGAAGTTAAGCATTAAGTCAGTAATAAGCTTTAAGTAAAGAAGTTAAGCATTAAGTCAGTAATAAGCTTTAAGTAAAGAAGTTAAGCATTAAGTCAGTAATAAGCTTTAAGTAAAGAAGTTAAGCATTAAGTCAGTAATACGCTTTAAGTAAAGAATACATTTAATTATGAAGTTGAGCATTAAGTCAGTAATAAGCTTTAAGTAAAGAATACATTTAATTATGAAGTTGAGCATTAAGTCAGTAATAAGCTTTAAGTAAAGAATACATTTAATTATGAAGTTGAGCATTAAGTCAATAATAAGCTTTAAGTAAAGAATACATTTAATTATGAAGTTGAGCATTAAGTCAGTAATAAGCTTTAAGTAAAGAATACATTTAATTATTAATTTGAGCATTAAGTCAATAATAAGCTTTAAGTAAAGAATACATTTAATTATGAAGTTGAGCATTAAGTCAGTAATAAGCTTTAAGTAAAGAATACATTTAATTATGAAGTTGAGCATTAAGTCAGTAATAAGCTTTAAGTAAAGAAGTTAAGCATTAAGTCAGTAATAAGCTTTAAGTAAAGAAGTTAAGCATTAAGTCAATAATAAGCTTTAAGTAAAGAAGTTAAGCGTTAAGTCAGTAATAAGCTTTAAGTAAAGAAGTTAAGCGTTAAGTCAGTAATAAGCTTTAAGTAAAGAAGTTAAGCATTAAGTCAGTAATAAGCTTTAAGTAAAGAATACATTTAATTATGAAGTTGAGCATTAAGTCAGTAATAAGCTTTAAGTAAAGAATACATTTAATTATGAAGTTGAGCATTAAGTCAGTAATAAGCTTTAAGTAAAGAATACATTTAATTATTAATTTGAGCATTAAGTCAATAATAAGCTTTAAGTAAAGAATACATTTAATTATGAAGTTGAGCATTAAGTCAGTAATAAGCTTTAAGTAAAGAAGTTAAGCATTAAGTCAGTAATAAGCTTTAAGTAAAGAAGTTAAGCATTAAGTCAATAATAAGCTTTAAGTAAAGAAGTTAAGCATTAAGTCAGTAATAAGCTTTAAGTAAAGAAGTTAAGCATTAAGTCAGTAATAAGCTTTAAGTAAAGAAGTTAAGCGTTAAGTCAGTAATAAGCTTTAAGTAAAGAAGTTAAGCATTAAGTCAGTAATAAGCTTTAAGTAAAGAAGTTAAGCATTAAGTCAGTAATAAGCTTTAAGTAAAGAAGTTAAGCATTAAGTCAGTAATAAGCTTTAAGTAAAGAAGTTAAGCATTAAGTCAGTAATAAGCTTTAAGTAAAGAAGTTAAGCATTAAGTCAGTAATAAGCTTTAAGTAAAGAAGTTAAGCATTAAGTCAGTAATAAGCTTTAAGTAAAGAATACATTTAATTATGAAGTTGAGCATTAAGTCAGTAATAAGCTTTAAGTAAAGAAGTTAAGCATTAAGTCAGTAATAAGCTTTAAGTAAAGAAGTTAAGCATTAAGTCAGTAATAAGCTTTAAGTAAAGAAGTTAAGCATTAAGTCAGTAATAAGCTTTAAGTAAAGAAGTTAAGCATTAAGTCAATAATAAGCTTTAAGTAAAGAAGTTAAGCATTAAGTCAGTAATAAGCTTTAAGTAAAGAAGTTAAGCATTAAGTCAGTAATAAGCTTTAAGTAAAGAATACATTTAATTATGAAGTTGAGCATTAAGTCAGTAATAAGCTTTAAGTAAAGAATACATTTAATTATGAAGTTGAGCATTAAGTCAGTAATAAGCTTTAAGTAAAGAATACATTTAATTATGAAGTTGAGCATTAAGTCAGTAATAAGCTTTAAAGAAGCTTAAGCCTTCAGCAACTGTGAATCTAATGGCTTTTTATTCAGTGCATGGCAATTATTTTGTATTGTTAAACTAATATTTTATGTAAATATGTCAGAGTGAGGATCCAAACAAGCTGTTGGTGTGTCCTGTTAATCGTGTTTGTTTTGTATGTGTGTGTGTGTGTGTGTGTGTGTGTGTGTGTGTGTTTTAGAGATAACAGGTTCCATATCACTGGCACTCGTTAAAGTGAAACTGTGTCATTGGATGTAACGCTGTTTCCGACCAGGTGGTGCAACGTCATGGTCTCTCTGTCATGTTTCTCTTTCACACTGACACACACACACACACACACACACCCACACACACACACACACACACACACACACACACACACACACACACAAAAACAAACACACACACACACACACACACACACACCCAGTAAAGGTATGCAGGATGGCAGTTAATGTGCCAGCTCACAGGTAAATAATAGCCTCTCAGGCTCTTAATATACTGTCGTAAAACTGCCAGTGAAAATATCCATTAAATATAAATTACTCATTTTTCAGTGTCAAAGCTGAAAACAACAAAATTTTGTCCGTTCTTTTCAGGAGACCCGCTTTCAGCTCCTCAAAGAATCTGCAGGCACGCCTCCAAAGCTCAGTCTGAGAAGCTGGTTGATTTTCTGAAGTGATCAAACCCATTCAGTGGTGTTGAGGTCTGGACTCTGGGGCGGTCAGTCTATCGTTCGGCTTCTCTGTTTGATGTGTCCGTTTCCTTTTCTCAGTGAGGTTCTTCTTGATCAGCTACACGTCCTTTCAGACCCACAGCGCTGAGTGGTCTTCTCACAGTGGGAGGATGGACAGAAACACCTGTGGATGCTTTCAGATCTGATTTTCTCCTCTGTGTCAGAGATGGAAAGCTTTAAATGCTGTTGACCTGATGGTGGTAGTTTTGGTGTCTACCAGCTCTTCCAGGTGGTTGTTAGGGGTCTCTATTTGCCTTTATCCAAGTGGATTATCTTTGACCTAATTTATATAAATAAATTGTATTTAATGGCCGTTCTGATTAGAAATATCGTTTTGTGTGGACAACTTGAACCTCGTGGTTAGTTTGTGGTCACTGATTAACACAGTTTAAACGATTCAGTCAGCAGTCAGACTAGACCGAACTCATCTCTTGGTACGTTTCCTGTACTTGCTTTCAGAAAATGAGTTAAACTCTAGCAAATGTTGCTAGAAATCTCCATAAAAAGCAGAACAAATTCATAGTAAAACCAGCAAGACCGCTGCTGTTTGTCGAGTCAAGGATTCAAGGTGGTTTGCATGTGTTCACGGCTTCCAATGGCTGCAAACGTGGATTATAATCAGGCCTTTTATCTGCGCAGCTCACCGACTTTACTCATTAACTCTATGGCTTATCAGCTGGGAAGTGTTTGTCTTCAGGAACAGGCCGGGGTGAAACTCAACCTGTGGACCTTTCACACACAGACTTTCTGTGAAACTACGAGGCTAACGGCGCTATAAAGAAATCGATTGGTGTCCAAGCGGTCCAGCGCTGGCTGCTGCTACAGCTGGCTATGCAAAGTTACATCACCAAGCATATCCGAGATCATCTAACAGCTGGTCACAGTGTGAGGCTGATAAAACGGACAGTGAGCGGAGAAACAGGGAGGTGGTCAGAATGTTACATATGCTTTTATGCAAGCGGCCACAGACCCAGAGAGCTCAGTGTGCTGATTGGTCAATGCGGCGGTCAGTCATACCTTCTCAGTGATGATCTGCAGGTCCTCTCCGCCCGTGTAATGTGGGTCCAGGATGAGGAAGCGGATGTCCCCACTGGACTCACTCCAGGCCACGCCCAGGATGGTGTGCGCCAACACGCCCCCTCCTGGCACAGAAGAATGACACCGATTTGAAAGACGGGTGCATATCATTGCATTAGCACCCATTCATAACTGCCTTAAGATGTCGTTGGGGTCAGCCGGACCCAGTGAACACCATCCTGAGTCTCACAAGGTTGTACTGTTTTGCTTCATGGATTTGGTCCAACAGGAAGGTGTGTCCTGGCTGCTTTTCACACGGAACAGTCAGAGTGGTCAGATGAATTACAGGAGTGGCTCATTTGGTAATGTTTTAAACAGATGCCATTAAAAGTAAAGCAGAAACCATATAACAGTGGCCAGTTTTGAGATGATAACACATGCTAGATACAGCAGAACTGGACTAAAGGCTGAATACATATGTCCCTTTGATGGCCACGATGTTTTCTCTCCTTTCCAAAGAGGCTGCAACTTCATTTACTTGCTTACTCACTAGGTGGTTCTAGATGGTTCATCTATAAACAGCAAATACTGTCATTCCAGTTAGACTACAAAACATATTTAACCAGGAACGGCTCATTTAATAAGAAGCAGAAACCTTTCGGTTGACTTTTTGTGCTGAAACTTCCCGGAAAACCGTTGCGAAACAATTTAGTGCAACTTGACAATTACAAATACCAAATAAAAAAATAAGTGACTGTTTTACTGTTTTAATCGGATTTAATAGGATTCACTCAACGTGTTATGTTATCTGCATTGTCACTGGCTTAACAGACAGACAGATATAGATACTTTATTGATCCCGCAGGAAATTTTGCAGCCAGTAGCAGTCACACAACACCAGTGGTGGACAGTAACTGAGTAACTGAGCAAATGTAATTGGTTTCTGTACTTTAGTATTTTTGGTGTATCTGTACTGAAGTTTCTCCGTTCTGGGCGACTTTTTCCTTTCACTCCACTACATTTCAGAGTCTAATATCCGACTTTTTCCTCCGCTACATTTTGAGAAATCTGTCGTTCCTTTTGGTTTCTGTGTGTATAAAAACGTAACATGTCAAAACGAAAGAAGCGCAAAGCCAGAGCACCAATCAGGGCCCAGCGGTCACTTTGTTTAGAGCTGGTTTTGACCTGCTGGTCATACCGACACTAATTAATGACGTTCTATCAAAAGACTGGTTTACCAAGAGAGACGCTGGAGGACTTTCACCTGAAATGAGTTCATGAAGCCAGTCTGGTTATAAAAATGATAACAGGACATCAGAGCCAGAATTACTCTTTTAGTACTTTTACTTTATACTTAAGTACATTTGAAGGTAAATACTTTAGTACTTTTACTCAAGTGGAGGTCTAAAGGGAGGAACTTCTACTTTTATTGGAGTAATATTTTAACTTGGGGGGGGGGGGGTCCTCTACTTTAACTCAAGTACATGATTTGTGTACTTCGTCCACCACTGCACAACACAGGACAGTTATAATAATAATAATGATAATAATTTCACCTCTGCATTTAACCCATCCGTGAAGTGAAACACCACATACACTCTAGTGAACACACACACACACACACACACACACACACACACACACACTAGGGGGCAGTGAGCACACTGAGGATCGACTCTGGGGATCGAACCGGTGACCTTCCAGTCACGAGGCTGGTTCCCTAACCTGCAGCCCATGACTGCCCCCAAACAAGCAGTTCACTGGCCGGGACGTCATGGGCTGGAGGTTAGGCAACCAGACTCGTAATAATGAAAATAATAATGATAATAATAATAATAATAATAATAATAATAATGATAAGGGTGGGTAATTCACAAGTTTGAGACAGGTGCAATTGTTGTGGCTGTGTTTTCAACAAGCTTCAGGCTTAAAGTTTGTTGCAGCAAGCTTCACATTACACAACACAAGTGAAATTTGTTTTCCTGTAAGTTTCAAGCAACTAAAGTTGTGGAAATGTTTTGCAACATAAAGGCAGCCTTAAAACTGCAGGGCCAGTTCTGTTCACAAACACTGGCTGTGTACCAAACCACATACTATTACACTGTACAAATGAACGTACTGTTAATAACGGTGTACTATTTTTGACAAAATATTTAGTGCATATTTAATTTTTTTACATTGCATAAAAATGAGACACCTGGTAAGTAGGAGAAACTTCAATACTATGAGATATTAGTATGAGATAAATGCTTATTATTACAGTCTTACTGATTACGACATAATTATGAGAAACATTCCTGTTTTCATGACTAATTAATTGGTGGACACTGATTTTGATTTCAACTGTAGATTGTGATTCTTTGTCCAGGATTCTGCTTAGTCTTCTGGCACCCTTGAGCAGGGCTGAACGATTTGGAGAAAAATATCAAATTGCGATTTTTCTGATCGATATTGTTACTGCGATTTAAACTGTGGTTCTTTTCTGTAAAGTGAAGTTCAGGCCTGGTATTTTGACCACTTTTTTTGGGTTTGAGACTTGAACACTAAACATGCCAAACTGCCAGTTAGTTGTGGTTGTGATGTCACAGCATACAGTTGTTTGGTTGCTTCTGATTGGTCTAACTTATCTACAGGCAGTTTACAAGCTCTTATACTAGCTTCATATTCCCCAATTAAGACAACACTGAGTGCTTTTAGATGCATTTAATAATCCTAAAACTGTAGAAAATCAGATTTTGTCAGTAATCCGATCAACGCGTTTGCATGAACTTGAGTAATCAGATAATGTGGGAACTCCAGGTCTACATGAGTCAGACAGTCATCAGATTTCTGCTTTTCAACCAGCCAATAAGCTCACAGAAGAAGATGTGATATAAATGCAATGGAAAACTCAAAACCTTTTGTCGCTGGTTAAAAAAAAAAGCTGAAAATATGAACATACATTGTCTAGAAGATGAGGGATATTTACATCCTTCATTTCGTCATGCATGTATTTGGTTTCAGCGCCGCTCCAACAGTGTTTTGCTGCGTCTCGCGGCGATGCTGCTCGCTTAGTTCCGGTACCGTGGTCTGTTTTCACACATGCTCAGACCGAGACAACCGAAAGAAATCAGAGTAAGAGTTCATCTGATCAAAAAACCTGCTCTCTTAATCAGATTTCTTAATCGGATTTCTAGATAGGAGTATGGTGTTTACATGACCACTTGAATAATCAGATAACAGCAGAAATCTGATTATGATGGGATTATTGAACGCATGTAAACACAGTCATTGTTAATATAAAATTGCCTATAATTAAAATTGCTGCTCTTGCGATTTGACAATTGCAATCTCGATATAAAAACGATTAATCTTTCTGTTGGACCCTTGAGGTTTACAACTGCATCTGCTGCAGAGTATCTGTGGAGAATTCTGACTCACCAATCATAATGGGCGTTCCCACAGTCTCGAAGTGATTGGCCAGCTCTCTGCCTTTGGAAGCCAGCTCAGACCCCCGACTGCAACAGAAGAAACGACAGGTCAGTAACATGATTGGGTATAAAAGTTTCTTTCAGAAGTACACCACTCTGTGAAAGATAGCAAAGAACTTCTGCTTTTCATCATCTACGGTATATAATAATATTAAAAGATTCAGAGAATCTGGAGAAATCTCTGTCTGTGAGGGACGAGGCTAAAAACCAGTATCTGCTGGCCGTGATCTTTGGGCCCTCAGGCAGCACTGCATTAAAAACAGACATGATTCTGTAGTGGAAATCACTGCATGGGCTCAGAAACACTTCTGAAAACCACTGTCTGTGAACACAGTTCATCACTGCATCCACAAATGCTGTTAAACTCTAAAACACAAAGAAGAAACCAAATATAAACAGGATCCAGAAACGCTGCCACCTTCTCTGGGCCTGAGCTCATTTAATATGGACTGAGGGGAAGTGGAAAAATGTCCGGCGGTCCGACGAAAAGTGTCCTCCGGGCTGAAGACCACTCAGCTTGTTATCAGTGCAGTTCAAAAGCCAGTATTCATGATGGTTTAGGGGCATTGGTGCACATGGCATGGGTGACGTTTACGGTCAAGACACCATTAATGCTGAATGATATATACATGTTTCTACAACATCTGCTGCCATCCAGATGACGTCTTTTTCAGGGAAGGCCTTGATTATTTCAGCAAGACAGTGTAAAACCACAGCAACATTATGAAACGAAAAATATGACAAAAGTGATCCAGAACTGCAGAGTCGCTGAAATCCTGCATCAAACAAGAACAGGAAAACATCTCACTTTCAAAACTACAGCAGTGTCACTTCAGTTCCCAGGTGCTTACAGAGTGCTGTTAAAAGAAGAGGTTATGCAGCACGGCGGTAAACATGGCCCCGTTTTGGAACGTGTTGTTGGCATCAAATTCAAAATGGGCATTTATTTTTCAAAAAAACAAAGTTTGAGTTTCAGCATTTGATATGTTGTCTTTGTAGCATTTTCCTTTAAAAAATACGGTTTGCATGATTTACATATCATTACGTTTTATTTATATTTACATTCCACAAAGCGTCCCAACCTTTTTGGAAATGGGGCTCTACATTAAAAATAAAACATGTTTTGTGCTTTTCTATAAAGCTGCCAGTTTGGAGATACTTGCTTTTATTTGGACAGTGACATAGCAAAATATATCTCAGCATACAGTCGCAGTCAATAATTTGTACACACCACACCGAACGTACAGTCGTACACAAAAGATGCCGCAGGTTAAAAGACTGTAAATCTCCTGTAAATCTAATTTGAGACTTTCTAATTCACAATGTTTTCCTGAAGAGTTTATTGACTTTTCTTTGACTTTTGTGTGGTAAGCCCTTCACAATGCTGTGACATGAGATAAGGACTTGTTTACATTCATCTCCAATCAATCCTACCAGACACGGCACTATGGTTCAGGAGCTGGAGCTGGGGCTTTCAGTCGTCGTCTAACTGGGTGAAAGGTGACTATTCTTTATTTTTATCCATTCTTTTAATTACGTTTTCTTTTTCATGTTCCTGTAATAACGAGAAACATCGTTCATATTTAATTTTATAATCTACTTCACTTCTGAACTTCGCTGTGTGGTCTTCTGTTACTTTTTAGGGAATATCACATCACATTACTTACGGACAGGTGTTCTAAACGTTCCCAGTCATGCAGTTTATTAGCCCAATTGAACTTGTCGAATAAATTTGAAACATAAAATTTGACCTGTGCAACAGTGACAGTACATTTTATATGTTTGATGTTTTTTACCTAATTAAACTAAAATAATTAAGCAAGCAGATAGAAGTTAAGCACAAAATTTGTAGCATTTGTTTGTCCCCGGTGGAGGACGTGTTCACTTTCACTCAGAAAATCAACAAATCTGAAGGTGTCTTAAAGACATGTGATCTAAAGGCATATGCTTGAAATAGTAGCTACTAGTAGAAATACAAAAAGTGAAGTAAACATCTAAAATTGATATTTCCAAAATCTGAACACTTTTATTTACATTTTATTACATTTACATGAAGAAACGGTATTTTGGGGTGCAAATACAAACACACAGCACACGGTACCTGACAAACAAGATCTTCGAGGTGACCCCCAGCAGCTGGTTGAGGACGGCCTGCACCTCTATAGAGCCGATCCACTGGCGAGAGCCCACAAAGCGGGGCTCTTTATCCCCCACATCCACCAGAGCCTGAAGAACAGAAAAACACGATTGACATGACAGAATCAGTGTTTACTGTAGTTTTTAATCACTAGGCGTTGGCAAAAATGCACCAATAAATCACTAAAGCCGAAAAACTATATTATCCAGGGTTCAACACAGCAACGTTTCCCTAACATGAAAATTCACTGTTCTGTCAATGAATAATCTCTTTGTCATATCGAGATCATTTTTCTTCATCTTTTTGCAATGAATACAGCTTGAACTGCTCAACATACAGGCTCCATTTAAACGTTTAGCCTTTCAATGGATCATGTGGATTTTTAGCATCCTCACCTAATAATTTCATAATTCTGCATTCTTCATTTATCTTTCTTTCTTCCACCTCTATATTTTCCCTGTGGTATATTTTCCTACCACTACCCACTACACTACACCAGCCACTACCCACTACACTACACCAGCCACTACCCACTACACTACACCAACCACTACCAACTACACTACACCAACCACTACCCACTACACTACAACAACCACTACCCACTACACTACACCAGCCACTACCCACTACACTACACCCACCCACTACCCACTACACTACACCAGCCACTACCCACTACACTACACCAACCACTACCCACTACACTACACCAACCACTACCCACTACACTACACCAACCACTACCCACTACAACAACCACTACCCACTACACTACACCAACCAGCAGGTGTGTCTATATTTGGTGCAAATTGCTTAAATTCACTGCTTAAAAACATTTATTTTGGTAATATGGTATTCACATATCAGAAGAAATGCAAATACAGTAGCAGCATCTGTTGTACCTCTGTTATCATGGCATGTACGTGTGTGTGTGTACGTACCTGCTGTATCTCTGTGTGAGTGGGCACTGCTCTGTCCGTGTAGCCCTGCTGCTGAAACCAGGAGCAGATGGTCTGAAGTGAGCGATACGCGCAGCCCCAGCCGTTATCATCCACACGATCCTGCATGTAGTGATGATAACTGTACACGCCCCTCACCACGGACACCTGCGGAGAGAGACGGAGGCGGAGTTAAAAACATTTTTATTCTCATCTTTAATATATTAGTTCCTCAGGCCTACAGACCCTCTTTTCTTCAGCAGATGACCACACATGAAGTCAGAGACTGAGAAGCCGAATTCTAGTTACATGAGAGGTACTCATGGAATTCCTAGTGTTTGTGATGTACTGGTGCAGAATGTAGGTAAATACTCCAATTACCACTGTTGTTGGAACAAAACCTTGTATCTCCAAAATGGTAACTTTACGGGAGAAGGAAAAAACATGCTTTAATTTCAACGGAAGTCAAAGGAACCAGAATTTTTCCCAAGTCATTTTGGAACGTTTCTTTTGGTCCATTCTTCATGAAATTTATACACAGGATAAAGAACGACAGGCTTTTTCAAATCATGCCAAAAACGGAAAAACAACAAAAAGTGAGATACGAGGTTTTCTTCCCCCAACAGCAATATATATTTACATTATGTTGGGTGAAACTTTGTATGCATGCAACATATTTTTGGTGCAACTTGACAGTGACACGAAGCAACCCAACAATAATGAATGACACATTTGATTATTCCATTAAGACAAATTAGCAGCTTGCATATTGATGCATTGTATCGATCTCACTATAAAAACAGCCTGCGGTGTGTTCTTCTGCACTAGTATGTGTAAATAGAGTAGACAAGAAAGACAGATCAAAAAAACGAGTGAACATGTGGTGTGAATGGTGGGGGAAGCGGTGTTAATGTGATAACAGCATGCAACAATATTAAACGATATTATTATATTAAATTAGTATTACAATAAGCTGTTATCGTAAGCTGGCTAGACCAACCACACAGTTACAGAAACGTCCGTTTTCCAGCTTGTGTGTTCTTACAGTTCGGGCAGCTTCTGGAAAGCCAGAGAACATATCAGTTCCGCCTCGGAACACAGACTAACGAGAAAAATATATTTCCTGTTGTGCATCTTAACCTCTTGTTCTCCAGGGTATATTTTGGTTTGTCTGTCTGAACTTTCGTGGAAGTTATTCAGCAACTGCCTGAAATAAATGTAAATGTTTATTTTATTTATTTTTTGTAAAAGCTCCCCTCAGATTTGTGTTTTATGATCTCCACATGTCACTATACGCTTACAGTTTACTGCTGAAAGCCAAAAATTTCTGATGCTCTTTGTGTTATTTTCTAAAAGTAATGTTTCCAGAGCAGATCACTGAAGATACGCCGTCTGTTTATAGTTTAGAGCCCAGATTTGGGGAAAAACGGGTCGACTTTCAGTAGAAAAACAAACTGTAATTTTTTTTTATTTACTGTGTGTAAATTTCATAATGAATGGACTAAAATGACTTGGGAAGACGTCTGGCTCCATTGACTTACATTAAAAGTATTTCTTTTTCTTCTCCTGTACAGTCACCATTCTGGAGATTTGAGGATTTCTTCAGAGAACAGCAACATACAGGATTCCAACATATATATGTGTGTGTGTGTGTGTGTCCTCTCACCTTGGCCTCCTCCACGTTGGGTGCTGTCAGGCGAGTGTGTGGATTGCGCAGGTAGCCGTCCTTATACGCCTCGTCTGGGAAGTGAAATGCATTGGCCCTCCGGAAATACGGCCTGTCACTAGGCAACCCATATTTCCCGTGCAGCTCCTGCGTAAACAGAGATCGCCGATTAGTAAGGGTGTGAAATGGGAATCAGTGCATTGATCTGAAGATGCTGACTTAACTGCGTCTGCCAGATTAGACTATCACAGATATAATATTACATATTATTATTATTATATTTTAAATTATAAACACTTCTAAGCAGTCAGTGCAGGTCATTATTCTGAATGATGGAATGACACAGTACCGG
This sequence comes from Pygocentrus nattereri, assembly GCF_015220715.1. Taxonomy (NCBI): domain Eukaryota; kingdom Metazoa; phylum Chordata; class Actinopteri; order Characiformes; family Serrasalmidae; genus Pygocentrus; species Pygocentrus nattereri. The sequence continues at coordinate 7,824,548 of NC_051232.1, forward strand.
GAATAATGGCATACAATACTCCAAAAGTGTCATAAGACCCACATCTTAAACTTTTCTTGTCTTGTATTTTCCCCCCGTCCACTTCTGACGCTTGTGTACCACAAACACAGGCCTAATTCATGTTTACAGCACCATTTTAACCTCTCCATGTCCATTAGAATTAAATGGGTTGTTTGTGTTTGTTTTTTTAAGTCTGTTTTCACAACTAATTTGTTTGCTAAACCCCGAATCAGAGTTTCGACACTTAATTCTGTGTAACTGTTGATGTTTGTGAGCATGCGCACAACAATATAGAGCAGAGGTCACTAATAGGCGGACCGCTTTTTTTTTTTTATTGTTGAAATCTGACCGAACTGGACTTTATTTGATCTGACGTTCAGTAAATGTTGTTGAAATCTGACCGAACTGGACTTTATTTGATCTGATGTTCAGTAAATGTTGTTGAAATCTGCCTGAACTGGACTTTATTTGATCTGATGTTCAGTAAATGTTGTTGAAATCTGCCCGAACTGGACTTTATTTGATCTGATGTTCAGTAAATGTTGTTGAAATCTGCCCGAACTGGACATTATTTGATCTGATGTTCAGTAAATGTTGTTGAAATCTGCCCGAACTGGACTTTATTTGATCTGATGTTCAGTAAATGTTGTTGAAATCTGCCCGAACTGGACATTATTTGATCTGATGTTCAGTAAATGTTGTTGAAATCTGCCCGAACTGGACTTTATTTGATCTGATGTTCAGTAAATGTTGTTGAAATCTGCCCGAACTGGACATTATTTGATCTGATGTTCAGTAAATGTTGAAATCTGCCCGAACTGGACTTTATTTGATCTGATGTTCAGTAAATGTTGAAATCTGACAGAACTGGATTTTATTTGATCTGATGTTCAGTAAATGTTGTTGAAATCTGACAGAACTGGATTTTATTTGATCTGATGTTCAGTAAATGTTGTTGAAATCTGACTGAACTGGACTTTATTTGATCTGATGTTCAACTGTCGACTGTATAAGATGCTGATATTCCTACTAGGCCACTTCAGTAAACAGTATATGGCACTGGGTCATGATGTAAGTTAGACATGACGTTCTAGACCTTTGCTTGAGGACGTTTTCTCTAACTGGACCTTACTGAACTTTAATTACATACCCCTGGTAAAGATTTTGCTTCCACAGTACTACTAGTATTAACTACTAAGTAAGCACCGCTAGCAAGTAAAGTCCCTAATGAGCCAATCTAGCCACTTCAGGTGTGTGTTTTAATCGCTGCAAACAATGAACAAGTATAGAAAACGAAATCGTTACTTGCAAATTGTTTATAAGACATTGTAAAACACACAGTTCTGATCCTAAAATCTGATTGGCTGTGCCGCAGTCGAAGCGGTTTCAAAATACTGTATATAGCTATGATGCCTCACTATAACTGAACTCCCTGTATCACGAAAAACCCTTGTGCTGGAATGATCTTTGACTCTAATGCTGGTCGTACGGCGCACCGAGTGAACTGATGAAGTAAGAACCCGTTTATTGTTTAAACTGAGGGCCTTAACTAGAACCGGGCTGGCCAGCTGGCTAACAGGCTAAAAGAGCCAACAACCTAAACAGCTCCATCATTAATATCACAGGCTTGAATTAAAGCACCTGGAGTATGATTTACAGTAAAACCGCAGTATCAAAGTCTAAAAATATCACTTGAACGTTTTTCACGCTTAAAATGTCCATCAGTCCGAAGTCCGTCAATCCCAGGCTGCATCCCAAACGGCTCCGTACGCACTCCCTAAATAGTGTTCTAGCTGTGGGGTTTCTGAAATTCTAGCCTCTACAGCCAAACAGTGCATTATATGTCAAGTGTGGATGTAGCTGAATCCCAAATGACTAATATCAAGCAGCGTTGTGGTGCAAAAGCCAGTATTTAAACGCCTCCGTAGTGCACTATGTAGGGAGCAGGGAGCTGTTTGAGACTCAGCCCCAGCGTGAGAAGAGGGCGCCGCTGGATTGGTGCTACAGAAGACTCACGGTGGTGACTTGGTGAGTAAAAAGTACTTATATTTTGTACCAAAAGTACCAAGTTATTTGTCAAAAACCATATTTAACGCTGGCTGCCACTGTATAGAAGCAATGAGCCACTGAAGACCGTACATTACAGTGATTTTATCATGGAGAAGGGGGTGTCAGAACACCATCCCTGGGATTAAATCACAGTAATGCACGGCCTTTTGTGGCTTATCGCTTCATTTAATTTTCAGCTTTTCTCATGATTTTCATGATTTCATGATCAGGCCAGCCCTATTGCTTCATTACAATTGTACTGCTTGTCTATAGACGATACGAACATCTGTAAAGAGCCAGATGTGAAAACCTACGTGGACTAAAACTGATTTAAAACTGCAGCTGACGTTTCATATACGGACCTCATGGACGAGGAGTGGACACTGGTCGGTTTGAAAGATGGGCCCTTTAAATGTCTGTCTACTTGTCATGACTTTTGACACTAATAATGACGATGAACAACAGACTGCAGCTGCCTGACTGACCCTTCTGTCGCTGTATGACGGTGAAGTGACCAGGCCTGCAGCCTGCATGGGCCTGTATGTGTGTGGGTGTTCTACCTCTCTCACGGTCAGCAGCTGACTGTCCGGCACTCCTGCAGGGTAAATAACAGTGACCAGTCCAGAAGACTCTGGGAGCTGAAAGTGGAAAGGCTGAGGCAGCAGCAGAGATGAGCCTTTCCTGTACTTCAGCACCACTTCCTCCATGTCTGATAACTGGCCGCACAGCGCCCCCACCAGGCCCGAACACACACTGCAGCAAAAATAGTGCTTAGTGTACCTACAAAGGAGTTAGCTTTGTACAAACTTCATTTCTAGAAATGTTAGGACGGTACACGGAACGCAAATAATAAAAGACAGCAGGGATTTATACGCCGGTCAGGCCTAACATTCTGACCACCTCCTTGTTTCTCCGCTGACTGTCCACTTTATCAGCTCCACTTACTGTATAGCTGCACTCTGTAGTTCTACAGTTACAGACTGTAGTCCATCTGCTTCTCTGATACTCTGTTACCCTGTTCTTCAGTGGTCAGGACCCCCATGGACCCTCACAGAACAGGTACTATTTGGGTGGTGGCACTGCTGTGTCTGATCCACTCAGACCAGCGCAACACACACCATCACACCACCACGACCACGTCAGTGTTACTGCAGTGCTGAGAATGATCCACCACCCAAACAGTACCTGCTCTGTGAGGGTCCATGGGGGTCCTGACCACTGAAGAACAGGGTGCAGAGGAACAGATGGACTACAGTCTGTAATTGTAAGGCCTGGTAATCAGATGAAGAAACACCACTGCAATGGAACTACAGGACAAATGACTAGGAAACACCGATAAAGGCAGGAGGAGTGTGGACGGAGCTGCACTCACGAGCCGAGCGAGTCCTGCCCCGATGCAGAGAACACACAGTCCACACACAGAGGCATCCTCGCACTGTGCTGCTGCTTGGCCACTCTACAGAGGCTGAGAGCTCTACTCTCCCCTGACTCTGTGACCTCCCACAGCAGCTTCAGGTTCACCACACTCTAAAAAGAGAGAGAGAGAGAGAGAGAGAGAGAGAAAGAGAAGAGAGAGAGAGAGAGAGAGAGAGAGAGAGAGAGAGAGAGAGAGAGAGAGAGAGAGAAGGCGGCGCTGTAACTCATTTTAAATCAGAAGAGGTGGAGAACGCAGCCTCATTAGAGCCTGATCGATGTTTCACTGGGCTGATAAAAATGACCTGATATTTAAGGCTCAGTTACAATCAAAAGTCCAGACCTCAGCACCACTGAATGGGTTTGATCACTTCAGAAAATGATCAACCAGCTTCTAAGACTGAGCTTTGGAGGCGTGTCTGCAGATTCTTTGAGGAGCTGAAAGTCTCCAGAACAGAACGGACGCTGTAAAATTCAGAAAGCTGAAAAATTCAATAATTATGCTTAGTTTTTACTATTTTTGTGTAATGTTACACAAATTACAGTTAAATTAGTTAAATATGTTGGTTTTTTTTTCAGATTTTTCAGTCCATGAAAAATTAGTACCTTGTAATGACGGTTCTGACTGGACGTGAAGTGAAAGGAGGTGCTCTGACTTTTTCACAGGACTATATAAGGTGATTTATAAGTAGGTTGATTTATATTCATGTTCTTTGAGATGAGACTTTGTGATTTACTTGCTGTTTTGCTGTCAATAAAGCACTGTTTAACTAAAACAGCTGGGATCTATATAAAGGGGAACTCCGCCGATTTTTCCAGATTTCTGCGAAATTTAGTGGTTCAGATGTAACCAAAGTCTTTATGAGTGGTTTGATGTGAAACGGTTGATTGCAGAGACTCATGTTTTTACAGTGGTGGTGATAGGAACCAGGGGTCGCCATGACTACAACACAAATAGAAACATTTTATTTACCATCCAAAACCACCAGCGAACCTACACATGTCATGAGTTTTATATGGGAAAATAGTCATAAATCTGACAAAATACCTTTTCTTTGGGGACTATTTTGCCTCTCGATGTTCTGCGTGTATCCCTCCACCGTGAATGGATTCGGATTGACAAGACATTTTAGGCCAAAATCTTACACAAAACTACCATAAAACAGTGTCTCAGTCGTCAGGCAGTGAATTCATACGCATTTCATGTAATAACCTTCTGTGAGGGAGCTTTTAGAGGTGGACGTCTGGTTCCTATCACCGCCACTGTGAACGATTCTGACTTGGTACGTTTCTTTAGAACAGAGCCATTCACACCGAACCGCTCTGAATGAGTTTGTTTACATCTCAACCAGTGAATTACGTGGAACTTTAAAAAGATTGGTGGAGTTCCCCTTTTTGGTTTTCAGTATATAAAACTGCTATCGGAATTTTAGCTCCTTAAAATTCGATTTGGCTCCATATCAACCACATCGCCTTATCACTTATTCTTTTCCATTGTAATAAAAGATGGACTCACAGGACCAGCATCTCTTTTATCCTTCCTTTTGGACTTCTTGCTCCCTCCATCTTCCGCTCTGTGGATCAGAGGCAGCAGGAGTTTAGGAACTACAGCAAAGGTTTTGCATCCACACTCCAACATAACAAGCATGTTCTTCCAAAAACACCTCCACTCAGCTCTCTGTACTCACTCTCTGTACTGCTGGATGTCTCTACACGGCGTTCCTTCAGTCAGATGCTCTGCGGTGGACTGTAAGCCCTTATTGGGCCACAGCAGTACAGAGCTGTTACAGAGGGTGAAAACGAGGCTTTCGGACGACACTCTGGAGCGGAGGGCCTGGAAGGATTTGCAGATGGCGCTCTGTCCTTGGGTTTCTGAAACAAACCAGACTCCCTGTTCAGCTTCTCAGGCCCAGGCCAGTTCACTTAATAACTGCCAACAGAATCATACAGCTCGAGTGCTTTCAGCAAGTAGCATCCATAGCAACATCCTAGCAACGTCTTAGTAAACACCTCAGATACCATACCAACTGTCTATCAACGCCCTAGCAAGCGCCTGAGATACCAGAGGAACCATCTAGCAACACCCTAGCAACCGCCTGGGATACCATAGCAACCGTCTAGCAACATCCCAGCAACCACCTGGGATACCATAGCAACCGTCTAGCAACATCCCAGCAACCACCTGGGATACCATAGCAACCGTCTAGCAACATCCCAGCAACCACCTGGGATACCATAGCAACCGTCTAGCAACATCCTAGCAATCACCTGGGATACCATAGCAACCGTCTAGCAACATCCTAGCAACCACCTGGGATACCACAGCAACTGTCTAGCAACATCCCAGCAACCACCTGGGATACCACACCAACAATCTGGTTACATAGTAATCACTTGGGATACCACCACAACTGTGTAGCAACACCCTAGCAAGCACCTGGGATACCATAGCAACCATCGAGCAACATCCTAGCAACCACCTGGGATACCACACCAACCATCTGGTTACATAGTAATCACTTGAGAAACTATAACAACTGTCTAGCAACACTCTAGCAACCTCTTGGGATACCATAGCAGCTGTCTAGCAACAACCTGGGATACCATAGCAACCATCTAGCAACATCCTAGCAATCACCTGGGCTACCAAAGCAACCATCTAGCAGCACGCTAGCATCTACCTGGGCTACCATAGCAACAGCCAACAACAACTTGGCAAGCTGTGCAATCACTCATATGAGTATCTAGCAGAGTTAGGCGATGATTAGCTGACAGCAGCAGTTAATACTTGTATTAATAGCAGCTACAATGGTGTTACCATTAGAGGAGTCTAGCTGGCAGGAGAACTCCAACACGCCCCTCAGTCGAAAAATAAGGGAGCCGTTTTCTGTGAGAACCTGTTAGAACCCAAAAACAAACACAAGTGGTGCATAAAATCTGAGAACACTGGCTATTCTCCACTTAAACTGCGCCCTGAGCAGAAGACGTGTGGAGGAAGCAATCACCGGCTGCTCTGCTCATACAGAGAAGACCACGACTCTGAAACTAGCTCCGTTCCACCTTAAATAGCACAGCGGTTAACTGTACCAATTAAGGTGGAACTGGGAACTCGAATAAGAAGCTGGCGAACAGGACGCCTCGCGATAAACGAAGCCTTATTCGGATTTCCAGCTGCCGGACCATTTAAGGTGGACCGGGAAAAGGGAATAAGATGCCCAGCTCCAGCCTCTTCGGTGACACGAGCTCTTTCACAGCTGTAATAAGAGCTTTAAGAAGAGCTTTAATAAGAGTTTAATACAAACTTTAATAAGAGTTTAATAAAAGCTTTAATAAGAGTTTAATAAAAGCTTTAATAAGAGTTTAATAAGAGTTTAATAAGATCTCAACTCACCATTTTAGTGATTCAGTCTCAGGACACAGTGAGAGGCATGACGTATCACAACATTGCCGGCTTCTTCTGCTTAGAAGGAAGACGGGAAATAGCGCCCCCACTGGACTGGAGCTTCTACTACAAAAAACACAACAAATACAATGAAATCAGCAAATAAATAAAATAACATTTACTCAATATCACAATGCTCGTGTCGTTTTAGGCACCAAAAGTGGTCATAAATAATTTTTACATGACCATTTCAGATCTCAATTCACCCCTGAAAATAATCCTGTTTTTGGTACTGTGCCTTTAAGACTGAGTAATGTAAATGACCCCTGCTCTGATTGGTTGCCCTCTATCCTGCTTTATTAAAGGTCAGTCCAGGCTGAAACACTCCTTATAACTTCAGCGTGACTGGGCGGAGCTACACGGCTTCAGGCTGAATAGGCGGACAAACGTGAACGAGTTTCTTTGTGACATCACAGAAACGAGAATTCAGAACAGACGTAGACTATATTGCCAAAAGTATTCAGTCACCCAACCAAATCACTGAATTCAGGTGTTCCAATCACTTCCATGGCCACAGGTGTATAAAACTGAGCACTCAGGCCTGCAGACTGCTACTTCAAACTTCTACAAAAATCAGATCAGCTCAAGAACAGCGTAGAGAGCTTCACGGAATGGGTTTCCATGGCCGAGCAGCCGCATCCAAGCCTTACATCACCAAGCGCAATGCAAAGCGTGGAATGCAGTGGTGTAAAGCGCCACCACTGGACTCTAGAGCAGTGGAGACGTGTTCTCTGAAGTGACCAATCACGCTTCTCCGTCTGGCAATCCGATGGACAAGTCTGGGTTTTGCGGTTGCCAGGAGACGGTACTTGTCTGACTGCATTGTGCCGAGCGTAAAGTTTGGTGGAGGGGGGATCATGGTGCAGGGTTGTTTTTCAGGAGTTGGGCTCGGTCCCTTAGTTCCAGTGAAAGGAACTCTTAAAGCTTCAGCACCAAGAGATTTTGGACAATTTAATGCTCCCAACTTTGTGGGAACAGTTTGGGGATTTTGGCCCCTTCCTGTTCCAACATGACTGCACACCAGTGCACAAAGCAGGTCCATAAAGACACGGATGAGCCAGTTTGGTGTGGAAGAACTTGACTGGCCTGCACAGAGTCCTGACCTCAAGCCAATAGAACACCTTTGGGATGAATTAGAGTGGAGACTGTAAGCCAGGCCTTCTCGTCCAACATCAGTGTCTGACCTCACAAATGCTCTTCTGGAAGAACGGTCAGAAATTCCCATAAACACTCCTAACCCTTGTGGAAAGCCTTCCCAGAAGAACTGAAGCTGTTATACCTGCAGAGGGTGGGCCGACATCATATTAAACCCTATGGATTAAGAGTAGACGAGTGAATACTTTTGGCAATATAGTGTAGTTTCCATGCTGTAATTGTATGGATTTTGAAAAGTTAATAATGTTTACATGTCGACTGGCTTTATTTCCAAAAATGAGGGAAATTTAGTTTTTCCATGATACACAACTGAGCTGCGCTCAGCCCCACCAAAACGTAGCAAAGTGTTTATTTAAATGTTAATGGTGGTGCAACTGTGGCAGCTGAGAAGGCCATTCTTGGTGTCCTTTTTGAAGAATTTGAGCTCGAAAACATGAGTTTAAATACGGTAACAGACCTAATTACATAAATAACTATGTTATGAGATTGAAATACTTTCAAAAACATGATATAAACAGTGTGTGTGGAGATCTACACACACAATGACCAATACAAGAAGTTATAACTCAATAATTACTATCTTCGTTTACTAAAAAACGTCACAGTACAATACAAACGTGTCTTCTAACATCTTCACCAGTAGCGGACACCAAGCTGCAGCAGCCGCATTTGTAGGACAGCAAGGTTTGCATACAGGTCGCTGCTGATTGGGTAACGCCTCTGACACGCCCACCAAACCAGAGAAAACAGACTTTAAAGCCCACCGCGCACCGTTTCGACAAAACAAGTCGTTTAACCTAGAAACCCAACAAAACAGTACATGTTCTGAGATTGAACGCGCGCCTGGTTTTCCATCATAGTGAAGAACCAGCTGCCCATTCAAAACCAGTTATGCGTTCAGTGACTGTGTTTACATTCGCTCAATAATCAGATCACAATCAGATTTCTGCAGTTATCTGACTATTCGAATGGTCATGTAAACACCATGATAAAGAGGCTGATAGAGAGGCTGGATTTGAGCTCAGTAATCAGATTTCTCAGTGCTGGGAACTCTTACTCTGATTTCTTTCAGTCTGAGCACGTGTGAAACAAACGGCGGTACTGGAAATAAGCGAGCAGCGCCGCCGCGAGACGCACCACAACACTTTTGAAGGACTTAAATATTATTCATCTTTTAGATGATGCATGTTCATATTTTAAGGTACAGTGGTGGAAAAACACTGAAATTTGAGTTATACATAGCATTCACGTCTTCTTCTGTGAGTTCATTGGCTTGTTGTAAAGCCGAAAATCTGATTACTGTCTGACTCATGTAGACCTGGAGTTCCCCCCAGTATCTGATTACCCGAGTGCATGTAAACATGTTGATTGGATTACTGACAAAATCTGATTTTCTACAGGTACGTAAATGCACTCAATGAGTGTTCCCAGTTCTATATATATATATATATATATATATATATATATCCACCACCACTGTAAGTGGGCAGCATGAGGGCAGTTAAAAAAGCTATTCCTATTTAAATATTTGCTGCATTATTCATAAGTGAACTGACAAATCTTTTGTGCTCCTAAATGCAGACATAAATAAACCGTAACAGAGGCTAAAGGACATTAAACAGAACTTGAGAGCCATGACGAGAGGCACCACGGCAAAAAGCAGATCACATTCATTCACGTAGGGCTGTATGATATGGACAGAATATCAGCATCGCCATTAGACTGCTAGATGTTGCAACTGCGATATGCTTTGCAATATATAACAAATACACTGATCCATACTCAAAAAGATCACTTTACAAAGCAAATGGAAAAAACAAAAACGGCTGTGATCGGTTGGAGCGCTCATTTGCATATCGTAGCCTTCTGTGATATCAGCCCTGCAAAAACTAATAATGATGCAAATAATACATCGTCCAGCCCCTACGGTCAGGAGAGTATCGTGGGTGTGATGTGGAAGAAAGCAAATCAAACCAACGAATCAAATTATTGGAGTTTTTAATCAGAAATAATGTTATAAAGAAAGCGTATATTACAGCAGAATAACTGTACACTGTTTAGGATCGATAGAAGCTTTTCTTGCTGTTTAGTTTTCCTACAGTAACGACTGTAATAACTTCCAACAGCCAGCCACACACACACACACACACACACACACACACACACACACACACAGTATTCAGTTTCTCTCAGTCCCCCGGATTTTCTGTCGGACTGAAACGGGCCGATGGTTTTGCCTCAGTTTCCGACTCTTCCTCTTTAAAGTGCATCATCGTCTGTTCCACATCTTCGCCTCCTGTTGAATTCAAAAAGAGGTGTGATGGACGAAACTGTACTTCTAAACTGAGCTGAGGTCAGCCTTACACTTTGTCTCAATGCTGGGACAACTTGTGTAGGGAACATGCTGCGGTACCTTATGGGTGATCCGCCATTTTGGCAGGGTTAGTAAGTCTAAGCTGGCTCTGAAAACTTTAGTCCATCTTCCTTTCTTATCAGTTTTCTCTGGCTTTGTTCAAAAAAGTGGCCCAAATCTGATGTTTTTTTGTTTGGCCGTTCAGATCGTCTTTTAAATGTGATCTGTATGCGACATCAGTTTGAACAGATCAGCTCCTGGACTGACCGCACGCGCAAAAGTGCAGAGCTTCACGCTGCGTCACGCGGCTCATCCAGAGGTAAACAATCACGACTGCCAACGACCGCCAGTCGCTCCTGGAGGATCAGCTTCATCTTCACCAGCATCACAGGAGACATCATGAAGCTTCACTGACAGACAGCTGGGCTCGTCATCTAGAATGCGTTTAAGCTCACAGTAAAAAGGGCGCGGCCACTTCTTCAGTTCATGTCCTCAGATTCTTTAAACTATTTAGACTTTTACCATTTACCATAACTATTTAACAGACTTTTAACTGTTCTTTGACGCTGCAGCCTTGCTCTCCTAAGACCGTGTTTGGACATTTCTGTTGAAATCTCTTCAAACCCGGAGGGTTTCGGAAGAGTTGGATTGACGTAATGAATTTGCATGTATTCTGGTCTGGCTGCTCAGACTGAGTCGCATTGCCGCAGATCAGATATGTATCAGATTTCAGCCCCATGTATGAAAGCGTCTCAAATCGGAATTGAAAACGTCAGATTCAGTGTTTATCTGTTCACACTGACACACATCTGTGTCACGTATGAAGAAAAAAAGATCAGATTTGGGCCACATTTACCTGCTGCCTCTGATTTTGCCTGGTCTGTAGCCCACAGACTCCCAAATACGTTGGTAGAGAGGACTAACACAGCGATCTACAGGGCACCAGGTCAGCAGGCAGCCCTATGTGGACGCAACCCTAATTAAATAGCACAATAATCTCACAGGTGCATGCAGTGGTTCCCGACCCTGGTCCTGGAGGACCCCATGCCCTGCACAGAATTTTACTTGCTCCCAACAAACCTGATCCAGCTTATCAGCTGATTAACAAGCCCTTCCTGAGTTTATGTGGGTGTGTTCGTGTGGCTAAACTCTAAAATGTGCCGGGCGGAGGTAACTCCAGGGTTGGGAACCTGTGGTTTAATGGTATAACACTTTCAACATTGTATATCATGTTTTTATGTCAAATAACAGGCAGATGTTGAAGCAATCTTCTGCCCTTCTGGTGTCAGCTTCAAGTAATGTGATCTACTATGGATTCTTTGGGGTTTAAAATAGCAAGTTACAGTACAGCAACAGCGCCATTAGTTCGCTAATTACACTGGTCAGGCATAACATTCTGATCACCTCCTTGTTTCTGTGCTCATTGTCCACTTTATCAGCTCCACTTACTGTATAGCTGCACTCTGTAGCTCTACAGTTACAGACTGTAGCCCATCTGTTTCTCTGATACTCTGATACCCTGTTCTTCAGTGGTCAGGACCCCCATGGACCCTCACAGAGCAGGTACTATTTGGGTGGTGGCTTATTCTCAGCACTGCAGTAACACTGACGAGGTGGTGGTGTGTTAGTGTGTGTTGTGCTGGTGCAAGTGGATCAGACACAGCAGTGCTGCTGCACTCTATTAGACACTCCTACCTTGTTGTTCAACACTGTAAAGTCTGTGAAGTCAGGGACGACAGCTCATCTGCTGCTGCACAGTTTGTGTTGGTCATCCGGTCACAGGACGCTGCCCACAGGACTATGTTGGCTGGATATTTTTGGTTGGTGGACTTAGGTGTTTAAAAACTCCAGCAGCGCTGGGTGTCTGATCTACTCAGACCAGCACAACACACACTAACACACCACCACCACGTCAGCGTTACTGCAGGGCTGAGAATGAGCCACCACCCAAATAGTACCTGCTCTGTGAGGGTCCATGGGGATCCTGACCACTGAAGAACAGGGTATCAGAGTATCAGAGAAACAGATGGACTACAGTCTGTAACTGTAGAACTACAGAGTGCAGATATACAGTAAGTGGAGTTGATAAAGTGGACATCACACATGAATGTGAAGGACAATCAATAGTTGAAAATACAATTCAAATCAGGCTCCCATAGTAAGTTCCAGTCGGACCTGCGTTGGCATCCACGGCAGCTTTCTGCTGACTGGGCCTTCCTGGACCTCCCTGTGAACCCATTACGTCCTTCTCTTCAGGCTCCTCCTGACAGCGAGAGTAAAAAAGGGATTTAAAGTCAACCTGAATTTAAAATGGATCCTTTTTACTTTCAAATTTGCACAATTCATGCCATCATTTGAAAGACACAACTATTAGTTTTCTGTAATCCTACGTCAAAATGTAAACTTTTACCCGCATCATAAACTTGGTTGGTGGAGTTGTGCTTTTCCAAGGAGGTGGGGCTATCAAAGGGGAACGTCACCAATTTTTAAAAATTTCTATATAAGTAAATGGTCGAGACGTAAACGGACTCTTTCGGGAGTTGTTTGGTGTGAAATGCTCTGTTCTAGAGAAACAAAATGATTATATTTGTATTCATGGTGAGCCCTGGATCCTATCACTACCACTCTAAAGTAATCTGAGTTGATATGTTTCTCTACAAACGAAGCACTTCTTATCAAACCACTCTGAATGGCTTTATTTACCTCTCAACCCCTGAATTATGCAGACATTTTGAAAAATCGGCTGACTTCTCCTTTAACACTTTAAAACATTGGTTATTACCATTTATATCTATAAAATACACACTTTGCTACAGTTCATGGCAAATTTATTATGCCATGTGTTTCTGTTGCAGTCATGGAGTAGTAAAATTTTAAGTTATTTGTATGTTGCACTCTATAATAGACACTGCGAAAACAGGCTTACAGAACTGTTGCTCCAGAGGTTTGAGTAGGACTGGGCAAAATAACAGCACGACCACCGCACATAACAGCATGTAAGAGGTTAGAACAATTCTGAACCAATCAGCTTGTGTGGTAGGAGCTGTTGTATAAGAAGCTGGTATCTCATTCGCTTATTTATTCCAACTCTTTTAACTGTCTTTTTTGCCTTATGATGCTCAAAAGCACCCACTCCCTACTCCCTCGATCCCTCACTCTTACGTCTGAGGACTTTGTTTCCACCTGTTTGACGAGTTGAGGGATTTCAGCAGGATGGATGGTCTTGGGCAGATACCTTTACCACGCAAGCTGAAGCTTGCAGGTATGAAATCTTCTCTTGGTTCCACGTGAAAAGGCTCGGCCCTGCGGCCTTCACTCCTCCGATGAAGTGACAGCTGCAGATTCTCGAGTTCTCGTTGGAACAGTCCGGGGGTCGTCTGGACCATGAAAGCAATGGAAACCGAGACAGATGTTAACAGCATGATACCAGTCATATATACTGTTCTTCAAAACATCCAGTCCAGTTACTGAACAGGGAGAAATTTATCCACCTCTGAAGCTAAATGGTAGCTGATTACTGATCCTGCTTCTACCAAAGTACAGACTAAACAGACCACCTCACTTAAAATGATCACTGAAAGCAACAAGGGCCTGGTTTATAACTGACTGACCACTCACTCGCTCACATTTGGCAGGTTCCACAAGCAGCATTTCGAAGTTTTAGTTCTGAAAGATGGTTCTTCAGGGGGTTCTTTCATAAAGAAAAACGTTCTACAAGGAACCAGCAAACCCTTTGCATGATTAAAGGACTCTTTGCATAATGAAAGGGTTCAGAACGTGTTGCAGATGGCTCTACTGTATAAAGAACCTTTTTGAAAATGGTTCTTCTACTTTTAAGATATCACGCTTGTAACGATAGCAGAACCCTTTTGAGTGCTGTATAAAACCCTTTTCAAAAAGGTTCTACATTACAGAGCCCCTCTGGTGACAGCTTGTATAAATAAAAAGAATGCCACAACTTACTAAGGCATGGCAACAAGATAAAATTAAGCCGTGGCTACAACTTAATTATCTCATTCCCAAACCTTACTAAATCATGGCCATGCATTAGGATCTCATTCCCATGCGTTAAATAAGTTGTGGCCACACATTATTTTTATTTTATGGCATGTCACCAGTGGGGCTCTGCACTACATAAAATCATCTACAGCACATTCTCCATCAATCTGAAGAACCATTTAGTCATGCAAAAGGTTCTGTGAGTGCATATGTTTCTTTACAGAACCTTTTTCTTTACTAAAGAACCCTTGAAGGACCATGTTTTTGATCGTGTTGAACGGGGCATTACACACCAAACCACTCTGAGTGGCTTTGTTTACGTCTCAACCACAGAATTCTGCAGAAATTTAGAAAAGCTGGTGGAGTTCCCCTTCAGGTCTGTTACACAGTATTTCAGCTACACGGGGCGAGAAATCTCTTACAGCTCAGCCTCTGAAGTGACTATCTCGAGTAAATGTGGTCGGTAGATGAGTAGAGTAGACCTAACGCGCCACTCAGGCCGTGAAAACATGCAAGCCAGGTCAAACTACGAGGCTCGGGTCAGCTTCTCAATCGAACTGTCCGTTCCACCTTAAATGGAGCAGCAGTTACTGTTATAACGCCTCAGGCGCTAGAGTGTACTTGACGCGCCGTTCACACCATTTAAGGTGGAGCGGACGAGTCCGAGCGAGAAGCTGGAGAAACAGCAGGACGTCCAGCTTCGTCCACCCTCTGAATGAGACGGACCCGGACAGCTTCTCCCACCGTCGCCGGGCCTGGACGTCGCTGGGCAGCCGGAAGAAGCTGCACTGGCTTTTACTGTAGCTGTGGTCACACTCGGCGACGAAGCACTGGACCATCTTCACCAACCGCACCATACCGGAGCCGCGGAACCGGGCCGGACACGAACCTCCGCCGGGCTCGCGTCTCGGGCTGCGCTGACGGGACGCCGTAAACAAATACACGATGCAGTGCTGCCATCTAGCGCCTGGGAGCGCACACTGCTGCCACTGCTCTGCACGGGTTCTTTAATACAGGAAATGGTTCTGTTTAGAACCACTTAAAACAATGATTTTAAGGGTTGTTTAATGCAGTGAATGGTTCTGTTTAGAACCACTTAAAACATGATTTAAGGGTTCTTTAATACAGGGAATGGTTCTGTTTAGAACCACTTAAACATGATTTTAAGGGTTCTTTAATACAGGGGAATGGTTCTGTTTAGAAACACTTAAAACATGATTTTAAGGGTTCTTTAATACAGTGAATGGTTCTGTTTAGAAACACTTAAAACATGATTTTAAGGGTTCTTTAATACAGGGAATGGTTCTGTTTAGAAACACTTAAAACGTGATTTTAAGGGTTCTTTAATACAGGGAATGGTTCTGTTTAGAAACACTTAAAACATGATTTTAAGGGTTCTTTAATACAGTGAATGGTTCTGTTTAGAAACACTTAAAACATGATTTTAAGGGTTCTTTAATACAGGGAATGGTTCTGTTTAAAACCACTTAAACATGATTTTAAGGGTTCTGTAATACAGGGAATGTTTCTGTTTAGAACCACTTAAAACATGATTTTAAGGGTTCTGTAATACAGGGAATGGTTCTGTTTAGAACCACTTAAAACATGATTTAAGGGTTCTTTAATACAGGGAATGGTTCTGTTTAGAACCACTTAAAACAATGATTTTAAGGGTTCTGTAATACAGGGAATGGTTCTGTTTAGAACCACTTAAAACATGATTTAAGGGTTCTTTAATACAGGGAATGGTTCTGTTTAGAACCACTTAAAACAATGATTTTAAGGGTTCTTTAATACAGGGAATGGTTCTGTTTAGAACCATTTAAAACAATCATTTTAAGGGTTCTGTAATACAGGGAATGGTTCTGTTTAGAACCACTTAAAACATGATTTAAGGGTTCTTTAATACAGGGAATGGTTCTGTTTAGAACCAATTAAAACAATGATTTTAAGGGTTCTTTAACAAACAGAATGGTTCTGTTTAAACTGTGAAGTGCTTTGTGCCCGCTGGTCTTCACTTTTTCGCGTTTTTATTGTGTAATGTAATTTGTAGATGGTCTCTTAGCTCTAGTGGGGAGCAGAGCACAGAAATCAATGTGCTCTGTGGTTTTCAAAAGGCAAATCTTTCTGACCATCAACCATCTTGCACACACCGCTCAAACGTTATTGAAGAAAGAAATCAGTTTATGTGAGCATGAAACCAACGGAGCAACAGAAGTTGTTAACTAGATGTACTCTGTTCCTCCTCCGCTCCTTCCAGTACCGTCCCTATGTAGGCATCCAAAGCGTGTCTGTGTCCTATATCCCAAGCCAGCAGAGAAATAAAGCTCCCTGTGGGGAGTCAGATCTTCCCAGCGCAGTTACAGCTGCTTGTTTGTTTGTTGAGCTTCGTGAACTCGCAGATTAAGATTGGGCTCAACAATACCACTGCCGCCACTGGGGCTACTGCAGTGCCCATTTCATTTAGTTCACGTTACTGTACAGACCATGCAGACTTATTACCTCCAAACAATTCAGTACAGGTACTGAACATCCATCCATCCATTTTCTAAGCCGCTTCTCCGTCAGGGTCGTGGGAGGGTGCTGGAGCCTATCCCAGCAGTCTTCGGGCGGAAGGCAGGATACACCGTGGACAGGTCGCCAGTCCATCGCAGGGCGGTACTGAACATATTGGAGCTTAAATAACTTCATATATGAGTTATCATTCCTTTCTAATGGTCAGTGACGGTCACTCAAATATCCCTGAGAGCGTAAATAGAGTCCAGGGAGCTGCTAATTGATCGGAACTACATTAACTCAGAAACTCAGGTTATAGTGTGTTACTAGATTTGCATTAGAATTCTCAGCAAATGAGTAAAGTACCCCAACATGGCCCCTAGGCGTGAATGTGTCTGTCTGTCTGCCCTGCGATGGTCTGGCGACCTGTCCAGGGTGTATCCTGCTTTCTGCCCGATGACCACTGGGATAGGCTCCGGCAACCCAGGAGGAGAAGCGGCTTGGAATATGTCTGTGTTCAGCTTGCAAGGTCTGCAGCCGTCTAAGGCAAGAGAAGATTAATACACTATAAAATCTGTTTCAGGTGCTCTCCAGTTTGTTCCCTCCTAAAATGTGCAGTGCATTTCGCTGCTGCTCACCTTGCAGCGTTAGTTTTGTATTTGTTCTGCAGTATGTTCACTTTGTTGTGTCATAAGTTGGAAAAAGGTGCTTTTCTCTGTAAGGTTGGAATGTTTATAATATGAACAAACTACAAGATCACGTGCATGTTACTGTAATGTGAAAAGTGCTCCTTCAGAAGAAATTCTATAAGCTCCATCAGACGAGTGAGAGCTCTGAGACGGACGCTTGCGAGGCCTGCAGCCGTCTAAGGCAAGAGAAGATTAATACACCGTAAACTCTGTTTCAGGATAAAAGGAGGGGAAAGTGAGCCACTGTGTCTGACCATTTGATGACCGAGCAGCGGTCATTACATTAGCATAGCATAACATAGGATAGCTGTCTTACTCTCCACAAAGAAATACAGCAGCACAAACATAAAAAGTAGCCATGTTGTTTCATGTAAAGTTGTCTTAGCTGTGAAAGCTCTCTGAAACTTAAAATGTGGCCCAGGAAGAATGTGAGGTATGTGTGTAGCCCAGTAATAGAAGCGTAAATTTGGCAACGCTAGCCCGCCGCTAAGCCTGCATCTCTGCAGTAAAGTTTTACTAACCCTTAATAAGAAATAGAAATTTGGGTAAAATAGCCATTTTGACCACATTGATTTTGCCAATTAGTGAAAGAGGTAAATTACCCTAACTCTGGAAATCAGACGTCACCTTTCGGACAAGGGGAGTGAAGTTAGCGGACGAGAGGCCAGCCAACGTATGAGTCACGTTAACGCCTAGATACTTGAACCCAGATGGGCTAAACTGAAAGGGTAAATCTGATTGCTGCAGATCACAGGCTGCTGCATTAACCGGAAAACACTCACTTTTTCCCAAATTCAGGTTGTAGCCTGAAAAGGACCCAAAATTCCCAGAATACTCAAGACAGCTGGTAAAGTATGCTCAGGATCAGTGATGTACAGTAACAAATCATTCACATATAATGACACCTTGTACTCGATACCATTTCGTATGATTCCTCTAATTAGAGGGGAGGATCTAAGCACTATGGACAGCGGTTCAATAGCGATGGCAAAAAGCAAAGGCGACAGCGGACAGCCCTGACGCGCCCCTCTTTCGAGAGGGAAAAATTCAGAGTGAGTATCATTGGTGTGGACACTGGCTTTTGGAGTTAAATAAAGGAGTTGAATCCATGAAATTAGTTTTGGTCCGAGTCCAAATTTTTTCAGTGGCATGAACAGGTATTCCCACTCAACTCTATCAAATGCCTTTTCAGCATCCAGTTAGGTCACCAGCTCAGGGAGTTCAGCCGCTTGTTTTGAATAAATAACATTAAAAAGAGTGCGAGTATACAGCTGGCGTCCCTTTATGAACCCGTTTTGCTCGTCTGAAATAATATGGGGAAGCACATTTTCCAGGCGATATGCAATGGCTTTGGCTAACACCTTTACGTCAGCATTGAGTAGAGATATTGGTCTATATGAGCTACATTGGTTTGGGTCTTTGTCTTTTTTAAGAACAAGTGCTATTGTGGCTTGTGTTAAAGTTGGAGGGAGCGAGCCCCTGTCTAGAGACTCGCTGTAAACAGATAATAACAATGGAGCCAACTTGTGAATGAAAGTCTTATAAAACTCCATCGGGAACACGTCCAGGCATGGGGCTTTCCTAGACTGCATGGCCTTAATTGCATTCGATACTTCTAGTAGAGAGAGTGGGATCTCCAATTGTTTAACAGTGTCCACATCGATGACAGGATTTGGTAAAACATGAAAAAAAGTATTTAATTTAGTTTTATCTGCCAAAGACTCTGATTTATATAATGCTGCATAAAAAGTTTTAAAAATAGTGTTAATTTCTTGGGGGTCTGTAGTAATACTATCTTGTGCCTTTTTAATAGTAGGTATTAGACGCAAAGTAGCTTGCCGTCGCAATTGGTGGGCAAGTAGCCGAGACGCCTTGTCTCCATATTCGCAGTATGTACCACGACTATGTAGTAATAGGCGCTCAGCTTCTCCAGTTGCTATTAGGTCAAATTTTGCCTGTAAGTCTAATCGCTGTTTGAGCAATTCAGGAGAGGAGGACCGCGCGTTTCTTTGATCCAGGTCACGAATCTCCGAAATGAGATCTCCAAGTCTAGTTTTGATCTTTCTATTTAATTGAGCTGAGTAGGAAATGATTTGGCCTCTTAGGTAACATTTAAGTGTTTCCCAAAGTAATGAATATGAAATGGAGTCCTTTTGATTGAAGGACAAAAATTCGTCTATAGTATTTGAAATAAATTCGCAAAATTCTTTATCTGACAGCAGAGCGTATTGAACTTCCATTGTGGCGCAGCATACCGATCTTTAGATATTTGGACGTCCAACATCATGGGCGAGTGATCGGAGATTACAATGCCTGAATAGTCCACAGAGGTCACCCGAGAATTTAGCGCATTGTCAACAAAAATATAATCTATCCTAGAATACGAGTGATGCACTTGGGTGAAAAAGGAAAATTTTTGTTAGAGGGATTACGAATTCTCCAGGGATCAACAAGACCATTTTGTTTCATAAATTCTGAGAATGCTATCGACATGGCAGTTTGAGACAGATTATGGGGGTTGGAACGATCTAGTACTGGGTCAAACACACAGTTTAAGTCCCCTCCCAATACCAGTGAATGTGTATTTAAGAAAGGAATTTTACTTACTAATCTATTGACAAATTCAACATTGTCAAAATTCGGAGCATACACATTTACCAGCAAGACCATCTCCTGCATCAGTGTACCAGCCACTATCAGATATCTCCCCTCCTCATCTGCCACAACTTTTGAGGGAGAGAACTTAACTTTTTTATTTATCAGAATCGCGACTCCCCTGGACTTTGTATTGTAGTTTGAGTGGAAGCTCTGGCCTACCCATCTGTGATGATCATCTGTGATTATCTGCTTTACGTAAGTGTGTCTCCTGTAAAAACACCAGATCAGAGTTTAGACTTTTTAAATGTGAAAACACCTTGGAACGTTTAATTGGATTATTCATTCCTCTCACATTCCAGCTAGTGAATCTTAGGGGTGTGCTCTGCCCAGCAGAACTGGGATTAATATTATCGTTAGCCATCTCTATAGCCATAATCATCGCCATGCAGCCGATTGCAGCGAGCCGAGATGAGGCTCCCTCCCCCCACAACCCCCCCAAACAAAAACACACCCCAGGTCTTCATAAAACTGAACATAGAAGACCGCAGTGTTCTCCGTCTTAACCCAAAAATAGCGGTTAAAAAAACCACACGGAAGTCACCCTGAGCTAGTCCGTAGTAAGAAAGAAGAAAAACAAATAAAGAGACAAAAGGTCCCTCCTGCCATTTCAATTGTATAATAGTGGCGTACACATGGACAACCTAGAAACGCGTTTGAGTGTGAACGCACCTCAGACCCTCAAAAACAAAAAAAATAAAAAGATAAGTAAACAGATCTATCCTGTATACGCATACAATCCTACCTGTGCTTTTTCTTACATTTACTTGAGCAGCTTAAACTTAAATGGTATAATCCTCTACTTACATACATGGATTGTGTGTGGCTGCACTAAAGTACCTTCGATACTTTAGCTGTTAGCACAAAAGTTTACCCATTAACCAAAGTTTTAACGTAACTGCTGGCCTCTTCTGCAGAAACAAATTCTTTTTCGACCCCGTTGTACGTGATACGGAGTCGCACTGGATACAGCAGACCGTAGAGGGCTCCCTCAATGTCCCGAAGCTGGCGTCTAACGTTGCTAAACGCGGCTCGTGCTTTGGCTGTCTTGGCGGTGTGGTCTGGAAAGACTGCGATGTTGAAGTCCTTAACATTGATCCGTTTGAGTTCTTTGGCCCGGCGGAGAATGTCCACACAGTCTTTATAATGATGACATCTGCAGATGATTGCCCGTGGACGTTCTCCAGGTTTAGGTTTTGGCTGAAGAGACAGATGAGAGCGGTCCAGAAACAGCGCCGCAGTTGTAGAGCAGGAATTCGGTCCTTCAGGAACCCCAATCAGTCTCAAATGGTTTCTTCTCAACCTACCCTCTAGATCCTCGCATCTGTCTTCCAGTTTTGCCACACTGGCTGTGAGAGATTTAATAACATTCTTCATTGTGGCCACATCTTCAGAGCATACGGTGAGTACCTGCTCCATTTCTCCAACCGTTGTCTTAATCTCAGAGATAGCAGCCTTGGCCTTAACTTTAAAATCCGCCATTTGGATTTTCAAGGTTTGCAGGTCATTTTTATTGGGTGCCAAAGCTCTCTCCAATGTTTCCTGAAGTTCCGTTTTAAACATTTCTGCAATGTCGCTCTTTAGCGAAGCCAGCAGCTCCATCTTAAGGGAAGGTACATTGAGGTCCACCGTTGTAGAGGCAGTCCCAGGTAAAGTGGGAAGCCCGTCTGCGGGCTCACTTGGCGCCAGGGCCTCGGCGTGCGGGATAGGCCGCAGATGTGTCTGCACCATGCTCCGGGTATTTTTTGAGCCTTTACCAGACATTTCGTGCCCCTCTATTATGCAGAGTAGCAATGTAGATTGTTAGAGAGTCCAACAAAAGAAGGTATGTCACCGACTTGCAATAATTAATTATAAACTGATATCAACCGGCAGGAGCTCACAAAACTGCGTCCTACTCCATCAATGCTCAAGAGCGCCCCATGTATAATACAAATCTTTCATTAGGTGGCTTTTACTAGTTTTCAAGCAAGCAAGCAAGCAAGCAAAGTTGATTTATATACTGCTTTTTACAACAGGTGTTGTCACAAAGCAGCTTTACAGAAATATCAGTATTATAGAAAGAAAGAAAAGAATAATCCGGGTCCAAGCCCTCATCAGCATCGCCAGTGGCAATAGTGGCAAGAAAAAACTACCTAAAAGAGGAAGAAACCTTGAGAGGAGCCAAGACTCAAAAGGGGAACCCATCCTGCTCTGCTTGACACCAGATAGCAAACATTGTTACTATGAGGTTTTATAGAACAAAGTCGGAAAAAAAGAAAGCACTGGTTAATTTGATTAGTTTATGAATGCAGCAGCAGCAACAGCATTGGTCAAGCAACCGATGGTGGGTGAGCAGTGGCACCCGATCAGGGCAGAAGGGCCAACAGCATCAGATGCACAGGGTGGGCGGCTGATCAACTCAGCAAAGAAAAGAAAGAAAAACGTAGTCAGTTCTGTAAAGAGTGACTAACCACAGATTACAGTATAACAGAGTAGCAGAGACTCCAGCAGGTCTAGACCTGACAGGGAAGACTAATCACCAAAGGCTCCAGTATACAAGTAAGTTTTTAGCCTAGACTTAAAGACAGAGGCTGAGTCTGAGTCCCGAACATTAACAGGAAGATTATTCCAGAGCTGGGGGGCTTTGTATGAGAAAGCTCTCCCACCTGATGGAGCTTTATTAGTTCTAGGTACCAGTAGTGAGCAGCACCTTGTGATCTAAGTAGGCGTGATGGTTCATAGTAGGAGAGAAGGTCACTCAGGTACTGAGGGACGAGTCCGTTTAGAGCTTTATAGGTCAATAATAGAATTTTCAAATTAATGTGAAATGTAACTGGTAACCAGTGCCGGGCTGATAAAACTGGGCTGATATGGTCAAACTTTCTGGATCTTGTGAGACTCTGGCTGCAGCGTTCTGGACCAGCTGAAGCTTGTTGAGGCTTCTGCTGGGACCGCAGGGCAGTGATCTAGCCTTGAAGTAATAAAAGCATGAACAAACTTTTCTGCGCCCTGTAGAGATCATGCATTTCTTAATTTAGCAATATTGCAGAGATGTCAGGAGACTGTTCTAGTGATATTAGTTATATGTGCATTGAAGGACAGATCAGCAACTATCATGACACCATTTTTAACAGATGAGCTTGATGCAACTGAGAAATCGTTAAATGTTAAGTTAGACAGTTTGTTTTGGACCAATAAGTAGAACCTCTGTTTTATCCAAGTTAAGTAGGAGAAAGTTAATTGACATTCAGTCTTTTATGTCTTTTGAATAGTCCTCAATCTTGCTTAAATTTTATCATCCGGTTTGCTTGATATATATAACTGAATGTCATCGGCATAGCAGTGGAAATTTATACTGTGTTTACTGATAATGGTGCCCAATGGTAACATATAAATTGTGAATAATATAGGCCCTAAACAGAGCCTTGTGGAACACCATACTTTACTTTTGCAAGGATAGATGATTCGCCCTTTATATTAACGAACTGATAGCGATCAGTGAGGTAGGACCTGAAACAGGAAAGAGCAGTTCCTGTTCCTGTTAGGTCTATAGTTTGATAGTTCGCAGGGATCAAGGTTAGCGGTCTAATTACTGCTAGTTTAAAAGTTTTTGGGATGTATCCAAGGCTAAGAGAGGAGTTTATTATTGACAGAATAGGCTTGGTTAATTCTGGTAAAATTTCCTTGAGTAAATCTGTAAGATTCGGATCTAACATACAAGTAGATTTTGCGGAAGAAACAATTTAAACTATTTTCTTGAAATAAGGTCAATGATTCCAGCATATCTGCAATGATTATAATATTCTCAAAATTAAGATTAGCAATATAAAGCAGCAGGAGAGGGTGGATGACCTGCTCTTAACCTGAAGTCTTTTTTGGCCAGTGGTGTTGTGTGTATGTGGAATTAAAACATATGCACATATCACACACAATAAAAAAAAAAAACAATACAGTGAATACAGTCTATATGTGACCACACCAAGTTTTATCTTCTCTAAATATTTATTTTCAAAATTTTAATTTATAATTGATTTAGACATAAGTATGACCATAAGAATTGATGTTTGACTTTACAGTTTGAAAGGGTTAACTCTGCTCCAACTCTGCTCTAAGCAGATTTTGCAGCAAGCATAGCTTCTGTCCTTGGCAGTTTGCACAAACAACTTGCTCCTCTTATCGGGACAACATTCTGTCCAGAACCATTTGTTCTCTTTTGTAGGTAAGATTATCGTACACAGAGCAGAAGCCCCCCTCCCTTGGGCAGTTCCGGTGGTCCGTGAGTGTCAGCTTAGCATTTCATGACTGTTAGACAACTTATTTGGGTCCACCCTGTTTGCTTGTACGCAACAGGGCCGGACGTGTTTGTATAAAAGAAGGAGCGCCCTTCTTTCTGTGTGCAGAAGACTTAATAAACTCTTTGATTGATTACGAGAGTGGTTCTGTCTTCCTGCACCGAGCTCGCTCGCTGAGACTGAGACTTTCCACAGGACAGGTGATCCACTCTCTGGTTCCTCTTCATAAACGGACCAAAAATGGCCGGTCCTTTCACAGTTCATACTAAGCCAAGGAATAAGAAACATCCACAGAAATGTGTAAAAATAGTGTTAATGGATCTGTAAATCAGCACTAAATACTGTTCGATCTTTGAGGTCTATAAGAAAGCCCAAATAAATGAGAATAATCTGTCTGTAGACAGGAACTCTCAGCCTGACATGCATTGTTAATGGCGTCAGTGCATGTTCCACTCTGACAGAGTTTTGTCAGCTTGAGTTATGCTGAATGGATTTTAGCTTTGTCATACTAATAATAGAGTAATTAAATAATATGGTAATTTACAAAATAAAACCTAAAACGATAAGACATTGTGTT
Organism: Pygocentrus nattereri; assembly: GCF_015220715.1. Lineage (NCBI taxonomy): Eukaryota > Metazoa > Chordata > Actinopteri > Characiformes > Serrasalmidae > Pygocentrus > Pygocentrus nattereri. Next base: position 7,849,650 of record NC_051232.1, read on the forward strand.
GGATTTATTAGCAGGTAAAGCAAACAGGCTACTGCTAAAACTCATGAAAAATACATTAAATGGAATTCTTCAACTATGTTATGTATGAAAAATAGATTAAGTGATGTGTTTATTGAAATAGAGAAATAAAACTGTGATGATGATGATGATTCTTCTCGACTCTCTAAGCAGAAGCAGCCAAATGTTAACATTCTGTTGAACTGCTTCAGCCATTGTGGCAGAGAGTGCATGAGCATGTGATATCACTGGGGCTGAGGGTGCATATCTGCAGCGAGATTGTATTGAAATAGATCTGCTATTGAGGGTGTCATGCGACCCAGGATTGAGATGGCCACTTGAAAATTTGTTCTGCTCTTAATGCAGCCTTTTTGTTTGATTTTCCTTCAGTTTACATTTTCAGAAGGGTTCCTGCCTTGAGCGACTATGTCAGATACTCAGAGCCATAAAGGATTTCTGATTTTCAACTTGCTCTATCAACTTATCAGAAAAGAAAAAAAGACACCTGCTCAGCTAGTTGGTGATGTCTGAGAAGAGGCTACTGTGCAGCCTAGCATGGCGATCAAACTAGCAGTAATAAAATTGGCTCCCATCTGGATGGTATCGATTGCTGTCTCTATTTCTATCTTGAAGACCTCTTTTTTAAGCCCCTCTGGTCGAGTTGCAGGAGTAGAAAGTCGACTGGATGATGCTGAACAGTGAATCTCTGGTAACAAGAGCATGGTTAGCTCTGTGGCAGTTGAGTTGGCCTCTTCAAAAGAATCTAGAGAACAAGGTGGATCAGCTGCAGGCAAAAACTGACAATTTAGAAAATTGGCCACTGCAGAAATTTGAGAATTGTGGGTCTATCTGTGAAAGGTAGTACCCCACGATTAAAGTTTTTGCATGACATGTTACCTACTTGGTTGGATCTCTTTGCAAACACCAGGGCATTAAAGATCGAAAGGGCCCATAGAGAGACCTGTAGAGAGACCTCACCACCCAAAACAGCTCACCCAGAAGCATGCTAGTGTGCTTTTTGCATTACACAGATAAGGTGTCAATTCTGGGAGCAGCAATGAAGAAATGGGACATTTTCCACCAGGTTTCCCATCTGAGGTTCTACAGCAGTCTGTCCGTGGAGGTCCTGCACAGACGTCGTCAGTTCAACGCAGTGCAAAAGGCGCTCAACCAACTGAACATTTTACGAAGGGTTTGCTTACCCAGCCAAGCGAACGTTTGTTTGACAACCCTGAGCAAACTTCAGCTTTTATGGTTGTAGCTGAGTCATCTGATCTGGATCCATGTGTAGAATTCACCGAGGAAGTAATTTTGTTCCCATCAGTGTTAATCACTCATGCCTCGGGGGTAAATTGGTATATTTTAGTCAAAACAAGATGCTGATTACTGATTGTCTTTGCCAGATTATTTTCTATAGTGGACCAGAGATCAATGGTTGCTGTACGGTTTACAGTTTGTATTATGTTTATCAGCATCTAGTTTCAATTTATTATACAACTTACAGCTGCACTGATGATGACAAGGATGATTCAATTCATTGTACCCCTTGTCAAAGTTTCATGAACTCAGATAAATTTGTTTCTGAGTTTTCTCACCCACAGTGCAGTAAGTGCTGCGACGATAAATCACTGGAGTTTTCTCACCCAAAGTGCAGTGATGAGTGGTCATTTTTCTTCTGGATGAGGTTCTGAAAGGAGCAGTCAATAAAACCACAGAGAGTCAGAATGGACATGTGGATCTTTTCCTCCAATCCCTGCTGGGCATCTCACTGAAGTCCAATCAGAGATTTGATTATTTATGATTGAGTAGGGTTGAACACATTAGATTTTCAGTAGATCTTCAGTTCTTTAAAATTAATTAATTAACTAAAAACAGATTTTTTTATTAGCCCTAATTTAGGAGGTATGACAATGATATACTGTCAATATTGACCATATTGACATTGTGATACAGCTCTTCGTACTTTGTTGTAAAAATTCTGTAATACTTTAGCAGTAGTGAGTAGTATCTAGTTATATTTTCTCGTGTAGTTACGTGTACTTTTATGAACATTTTAAAACTCCTTTGTTTACTTGTTACCACGCAGAACAGAAGGAGTAAAAGATCATGATGAACACTGGTGCAGTTTCCCATGGAAGGATTTATATGGAATCAAAATTTATATACAATATAAATCAAGACTCATATACATGTTTTTGAATCAAGCACACTAACAGATTAAGAGGATCACATGGATGCTAGCTATGAATATGTTGTGCATTTATTTCTGAAAGAGAAAAAAAACTCTAGAATATGTAGAGAAACTATTTCTATTACAATTCCCCTGATTACACCATGTACTATATTTATTCTGACTTTTGCAGGCTAGCTCGGTGTCTCACCACAAATTCCTGTGTAAATCTATCATTACCTCTACAAATTGCAAACTCATCTCTGATAGAGCTAGACCTGAGTAGCAATGATCTTCAGGATTCAGGAGTGGAGCTGCTCTCTGCTGGACTGAAGAACTCACACTGTAAGCTAGAGATACTCAGGTGGACTTCCTGTGAAATCAGTCTTGAAGGGAAATAAGCTGATATGGTACTATAATTTATAAACATAAAATACAAAGAGTTGTTTAAAGAATTCTATTGTTTCGCACACTAACTGAAACTGTAATATAACAGTACACAGATGTTTATAATATCTAAACAATAATTTATAGTTTATAATAATATAGTTGTCTAACCAATGTGATAAAAGAATTTTTTTACTTATTCATAAATCCTTCTTTGAATACATTGTAATGCCAGTTTGCAAACTACACACGTGTAGTCTTGGTGCAAAAGCTTGTGAAAATCTGGGATCAGCTGTACCATCACCGAACTCCTCCCTGAAAGAGCTGGACCTCAGCAACAGTGACTTGCAGGATTTAGGAGTGAAGCTGCTCTCTGCTGGTCTGAAGAGTTCATTTTGTAAACTGGAGACACTCAGGTGAGCTGTCTGTGAATTCAATCCTGCGTGAAAAAAGTTAAAAAATAAAAAAACTGGCAAATGAAAAACTAAACATTTTTTTTTGTTTCTCTCCATATATAATGATTCCTGTAATTAATGTCTCATGGCATATTAAAAAATCTTTCCTTGAGTCTGTTACAGAAAATTTGACTAACCATCAGTAAAAATTAACACTAACTTTTCAGATTTATTTTTCCGGTTTTCTTATTTCCGCTATTAAGCTCATTGTAATTACAAACAAAAAAATTAATGTAATGGCTAATATTTAGCATATGCTGTGTTAGGCCAAGTAATGGTCACAGACAACATGAAACAACTCTAAATTTATTTGTATATGTGAAATGTAATTGTGCTGAAAATGATTTAAGCCTACATCAGTTTAAAAGTGAAGCAGGAATATCTCCATGGTTTGGTAACAATGTCAGTCATGAAGAAAAAGATTTGAAGACATCACTGATAGCTTAAAACATTCAATCAAATACATGATTCACATAGTATTTAAACCCACATTGTTTAAATAGGTTTATAATATTTAATTGAATTATAATTTATTTAGCATTTCATGTTATTTTTTCCTTTTTCCTTTTTTGTTATTTTCCTTAGATGTCGCTTGGAGGGAATGTCCTAGAATATTTTTACTAGGTTTTGAAATATTTGAAGTGGGAACTAGAACTCCCACATGAAGGGGTTCATAGCACACACAGATGTGGGTATACTTGTCTTGCTATTGTCAGGAAAATGTCCTTGAACCCTAATTAATAAACGTTTTGTAACAATAATTCGCATGGAAATGATTAAAAATAGGCCTATAAGCATTTAACTGAGGCAGGCAGAATTATTTACAGGAAGAGCAGGCCTAACATTCCCATATATTCCCATATATTCTCATACATACTCCAGACACAGAGCAGGGTATTGTATGAGAGGAGCCTTTGTGGTAGGAAAACACCTGGAAGGTCAGAAAGAGAGAGAAACGCTGCTTGTACAGTAGATGCTAACTGGGGATAGGAAGACTAGCTGATAAGGGTTGGTAAGAACTGGTCTTTGAGCCAAATTAATAAGAAAGTGTTACAAACAACGGACACAGGGAGGACAGGAAGACCTGATAAAACAAGGCAGAGAAAATTAATTAAAAAATATCTCAAGTTGGATGAGAAAAAGTTAGAAAAAACATCCTATTGGTAACCAAAGGTGATTTCAGGACATATTAAAAATAGGAGGGGTGATAAACTTACCCAGAAGAGGAAGAAAGTGAAATGTGTTTGTATTGTCTGTACATTTGTCTTTCTGGAGGCCATCTTGTCACTTGGAATCTCTTTGGACTTTGGACCTCTTTCCTTTCTTCAAAAAGAACCTGCGGCTGGAATTTGGTTTTTCATGTCTTTGACTTTTTGCAAGAATTCTTTTCCTATCTTTTTAATTCATTACCCTTTTTGCATTAGAACAGACTTTATTACTTTTTCTGCATCAGAGAACAGATTAAATTAGAATTAAAACTTTAACTTAACATTGATTAATTAGTAACGTTTGGGACTTTGAGAGTGGAGAACAGGGTGCTCCGAGTCCCAACACTATCATTATGGGGACCACATGTCCCCACATTGATAAAACATCATGACAATTCTACACAAGTGTGGATAGTTTGCTGGTCTTCTTTTGAGCCAGTGCAGATTTCAGCGCAAATTCAACTTTTTTTGGAAAAACGAAAAGAGCAGAAACGTTACCTTCTGGCTACTGAGGTTACACTCAGGGTTTGGTGTAGCATTACTTTGCTACAGTCATACAAAGATCAATAAAAATCAATGGAAGTCGTCGCAAGTAATATAAGACAAACTTGTTTGTGTGCGTGCAGTACACTTTGAACATTGTCTTTTATGATCTTATAGACACTATATTGCCAAAAGTATTCGCATGTCTGGCTTCATACGCATATGAACTGAGATCCCATTCGTAATCCATAGGTTTTAATATAATGTCAGCCCACCATTTGCAGCTATAACAACTTCAACTCCTCTGGGAAGGCTTTCCACAAGGTTTAGAAGTGTGTTTATGGGAATTTTTGACCATTCTTCTAGAAGTGCATTCATGAGGTCAGACACTGATGTTTGATTAGCAGGCCTTGCTCACAGTCTCCGCTCTAATTCATCCCAAAGGTGTTCTATGGGTTGATGTCAGAACTCTGTGCACTGGTGTGCAGTCATGTTGAAACAGGAAGGGGCCGTCCCCAACTGTTTCCACAAAGTTGGGAGCATGAAATTGTCCAAAACCTCTTGGTGCTGAAGCATTAAGGGTTCCTTTCACGAGAACTAAGGGTTCAAGCCCAACTCCTGAAAAACAACACCACACCATAATCTACCATAATAAGGACGGGGTGTTCTGAGTCCCGACACTACCATTATGGGGACCACATGTCCCCACATTGATAAAATATCATGACAATTTTACACAAGTGTGGACAGTTTGCTGGTCTTCATTTGAGCCAGTGCAGGTTTCAGCGCAAATTCAACTTTTTTTGGAAAAACTAAAAGAGCAGTCCGGTTGTCCGGTTACATATGAAGGCTGTTCTTCTCTGGCTTCAGCTCTGAAATCAAACCCCTCTCACCAGAAGAGTCGGGAGTGAAGCTGCTGTCTGATTTAATGAAGGATAAACTACAATGAGTTACTGAGTTACTGTCTCTATATACAGACTGTCATTATACACATTTCTGACAATGTTTTACTGTCAATGTGTGTGTTTTTGAACTGTGACTAAACACATCTTACACACAGAATTTAACTTCTTACAAAATGACAATGGATTTAATACACTGACTTTAGCTTCTTACAGAACAAATCAACACATCTCACACTTTAGTGTAACAATGTGGTTTACAGCTGACTAGCCTAGTAGTTTTATGTAATGATGTATGATAACTAACCTAGCAATGTGATGTAACAACCCAGATGCTAAACAACCCAGCAGTTTGAATAAGACCTAACTAGTCTAGCAGTGTTGTTTAGAGTTAACTAGCCTGGCGGTGTGATATAGTACTAACTCTTCTTGTTCTTTCGGCTGCTCCCTTTAGGGGTCGCCACAGCGGATCATCTGCCTCCATCTTGCCCTATCCATTGCCTCCTCTACTTTCACACCAATCATCTCCATGTCCACCTTCACTACATCCATAAACCTTCTCTGAGGTCTACCTCTTCTTCTTCTACCCGGCAGCTCCATCTCCAACATTCTTTGACCAATATATCCACTATTCCTCCTCAACACATGTCCAAACCATCTCAACCTGGCCTCTCTGGCTTTATCTCCAAACTGCTCCACCTTCACTGTCCCTCTGATCTGCTCATTTCTAATCTTGTCCATCCTTGTCACTCCCAACGAAAACCTCAGCATCTTCATCTCCGCCACCTCCAGCTCAGCCTCCTGTCTTTTAGACAGAGCCACAGTCTCCAAACCATACATCATAGCAGGATGCACTACTGTCTTGTAAACCTTCCCTTTCACTCTTGCTGCTATCCTTCTGTCACACATCAGCCCTGACATCTGTCTCCACCCACTCCATCCTGCCTGCACCCTCTTCTTCACCCCTTTTCTACACTGTCCATTGCTCTGGATGGTTGACCCAAGATATTTGAAGTCATCCACCTTTACGACCTCTACTCCTTGCCTCTTCACCTTTCCACCTGCCTTCCTCTCATTCACACACGTGTATTCCGTCTTATCTCTACTGACCTTCATTCCTTTCCTCTCCAGTGCAAACCTCCACCTCTCCAGATTCTCTTCCACCTGCTCTCTACTCTCACCACAGATTACAATGTCATCTGCAAACATCATGGTCCAGGGAGCCTCCTGCCTGACCTCATCTGTCAACCTCTCCATCACCATTGCAAACAAGAAGGGGCTCAACGCTGATCCCTGATGTAACCCTACCTTCACCTTGAAACCATTTGTCACTCCAACTGCACACCTCACCACTGTCTCACTATCCTCATACATGTCCTGCACCACCCTAACATACTTTTCAGCTACACCTGACTTCCTCATACAGTACCACACTTCCTGTCTTGGCACCCTATCATATGCCTTCTCTAGATCCACAAAGACACAATGCAGCTCCTTCTGACCTTCTCTGTACTTCTCTACCAACACTCTCAATGCAAAAATTGCATCTGTGGTACTCTTTCAGGGCAGGAAAACAAACTGCTGCTCACTGATCTGGACCTCTCGCCTTAGCCTTGCTTCAACAACTCTTTCCCATACCTTCATGGTGTGGCTCATCTACTTTATACCTCTGTAGTTACTGCAGCTCTGCACATCACCCTTGTTCTTAAAAATGGGGACCAATACACTGCTTCTCCACTCATCAGGCATCCTCTCACGCTCCAGGATTTTGTTAAACAACCTGGTTAAAAAGTCCACTGCCTTCTCTCCTAAACATCTCCATACCTCCACAGGTATGTCATCTGGACCAACTGCCTTTCCATTCTTCATCCTTTTTAAAGCTGCCCTCACTTCCACCTAACTAATTCTCTGCACTTCCTGATCCACAATCTCTCCCCCCGTTGTCCTCCTCTCTCTCTCGTCTTCGTCATTCATTAGTTAAAGTACTCCTTCCATCTACTCAACACTCTCTGTTCACTCACTAGTACATTTCCCTCTCTATCCTTTACCAGCCTAAACTGCTGTACATCCTTCCCAGCTCTATCTCTCTGTTTAGCCAAGCGATACAAGTCCTTTACTCCTTCTTTACTGTCCAGCCTCTCATACAGCTCATCATAGGCCTGAGCCTTTGCCTTTGCCACCATTCTTTTCGCTATGCGACTAGCCTCACAGTACTCCTGCCTACTTCCTTCATCTCTCTGGTTATCCCACTTTTTCTTAGCTGCCTTCTTCTTCTGAATACTCTCCAACATTTTTGCCAGTTTCTCTCACCACCTTAGCTGTAGTTTCCCAGTCCTCAGGTAGCTCCTCACTGCCCCCAAGGGCCTGTTGCAATTTTTCCCTGAACCGCCTGCAACCATCCTCCTCCTTCAGCTTCCACCATCTAATCTTTGGCTCTGTCTTCACTCTCTTCCTCTTCTTTGTTTCTAATCTCATTCTACAGACAACCACCCTATGCTGCCTTGCTACACTTTCCCCTGGCACCACTTTACAATCTCCAATCTCCTTTAGGTGGCATCTCCTGCTAAGGATATAATCCACCTGTGTGCACCTCCCTCCACTCTTGTATGTCACCCTCTGTTCTTCCCTCTTCTGAAAATACGTGTTCACCACAGCCATTTCCATATTCTTTGCAAAATCTACAACCATCTGACCTTCCGCATTTCTGTCTTCAAAAGGATAAACAATATAGAATATTATTGATACAGACAATTAAGCAATAAAGAAACAACAAAGAACAGAGCATTAGTTTGGAGCAGCAGTCACCAATGACAGTTCTGATAACTCACATTCAGGCGAGCAGTATAATACACGGAAAGTCAATTTGGCGAACCGACATTGATATCACCATAATCTGCATCCTTTCTTATGCAAATACATTCTACTTACTCCCTTTAGGGGTCGCCACAGCGGATCATCTGCCTCCATCTTGCCCTATCCACTGCCTCCTCTACTTTTACACCAACCATCTCCATGTCCACCTTCACTACATCCATAAACCTTCTCTGATGTCTACCTCCTTTCCTTCTACCCGGCAGCTCCATCTCCAACATTCTTTGACCAATATATCCACTATTCCTCCTCAACACATGTCCAAACCATCTCAACCTGGCCATACTACACTAAAGAATACACCTTTCAAAAAGAAGAAACAAAGAAAAAAACATTTTCAATACACAACGCATAACAGGCTATTATGAATTCGCTATTAATGCCGGAATTACATCCTCCTCCTGATGACTATAAAAAAAAACATTTTTTTGTGGACAACAAAGAAAAATAAAGAAAAATGTAACAAAAACATGCAATTCAGCATTATATGACACTAACTAGCTCTTAGTTCTAGGTTTATGACTGTTTCTATGGACAGTTATGGAAGTTATGGAATTCATTTCTCTGCTTTGGAGCACAGCACGGGCGTGATTCTTGAACTCTCTGGGTCATCATGAAGAGTTCTTGTCTTTAGTGTTACTTTTAAGTTCATATTAATTTGAGAAGGCAGCAGTTTTATGATGGAGGCTTGATTCAAATAAGGAAGAAAGGGGGGGTGGCTTTACAACTTTCTGTAATGTTTATGGCGTTAAAGTGGACAGGGTTTTTAAAAAAAAAATAAAAATAAAAAGTTGGCAATTGGAAAAGTTGACGCCTATGCAGACTTGTTGGCTGGCTCCGTAGGGGGTGGTGGTTTAAAAACAACTAAGCTTGGCAAGTGACAGCAAAATGGGTCAGTTCTTTAGTTAACAGTGAATTTCAAAAGAATAATAAAAAAAGGATATTTAAAACATCAATAAGAAAGAAAATTGAAAAAAAATCATCAACAGGTTAACACCTTCACAGAAACATGCATTACCAAACATGCAGAGGCTTAACTAAACCAGAAAAAGTGTTTTTCAAAACATCCAGCATTGCATCAGAAACACTACACTAGCTTACATCTACTAAATTAAGAACAGCCTCTTAATACTGAAGGTGGAGCCTCTCAACTGTTTTCCACATATAATAGAAATGAAACTCGTTTTGGGGAAAATATGCAGTAATATGCAGAACGTTTTAATGAACTTTCCTGCGAATACCACAGATAAATAAAACTCCAATATATTTGTCCTGTCAGAACTTAAACACAAGAGTTATTCTTCCCGCCACCTTTATTTACACTCCAACACTCATGGATAAGTACATATTCACACATGCACACATTCAAACGAAGAAGAAAATGGAAATAGTCTCTGCAAATATGAAACAGATGAGTGCAATGAATGCAAAGTCATAAAAGTCTATACACTCATCACTTCCAGTCATCCACTCAACTGAAAGAAGGCTTTCAGATATTTAAATATATTGACAGACAACAATAAATATGTTTGCCGTTCTTCCCTTATTGTTACATTTTCTTCATATATATATATATATATATATATATATATATATATATATATATATATATATATATATATATATATATATATATACACTGCTCAAAAAAATAAAGGGAACACTCAAATAGCATCCTAGATCTGAATGAATGAAATATTCTCATTGAATACTTTGTTCTGTACAAAGTTGAATGTGCGGACAACAAAATCTCACAAAAATCATCAATGGAAATCAAATTTATTAACCAATGGAGGCCTGGATTTGGAGTCACACACAAAATTAAAGTGGAAAAACACACGACAGGCTGATCCAACTTTGATGTGATGTCCTTAAAACAAGTCAAAATGAGGCTCAGTATTGTGTGTGGCCTCCACGTGCCTGTATGACCTCCCTACAATGCCTGGGCATGTTCCTGATGAGGTGGCGGATGGTCTCCTGAGGGATCTCCTCCCAGACCTGGACTAAAGCATCCTCCAACTCCTGGACAGTCTGTGGTGCAATGTGGCGTTGGTGGATGGAGCGAGACATGATGTCCCAGATGTGCTCAATCGGATTCGGGTCTGGGGAACGGGCGGGCCAGTCCATAGCTTCAATGCCTTCATCTTGCAGGAACTGCTGACACACATGTGGTCTAGCATTGTCCTGCATTAGGAGGAACCCAGGGCCCACCGCACCAGCATATGGTCTCACAAGGTGTCTGAGGATCTCATCTCGGTACCTAATAGCAGTCAGGCTACCTCTTGCGAGCACATGGAGGGCTGTGCGGCCCCCCAAAGAAATGCCACCCCACACCATTACTGACCCACTGCCAAACCGGTCATGCTGAAGGATGTTGCAGGCAGCAGATCGCTCTCCACTGCATCTCCGTCACGTCTAACACATGTGCTCAGTGTGAGCCTGCTTTCATCTGTGAAGAGCACAGGGCGCCAGTGGCGAATTTGCCAATCCTGATGTTCAAGCTGATCCTACAAACTATAAACCACCAATGATGTCATTTCTCTGACATCAGCTCAGTATAAACAGCTAAAGTTAGTGTAAAGTCTACTTGTGTTCAGGTTTGCCTTATCCCTTTTTTAATTTTTTTTTTATTGCCTTATCGCCGTATCGTCAGGGCAGCTTTTGATACAATAGACCACAATATTCTCCTAGAAAGGTTAGAAAACATGGTTGGAGTCACAGGGACAGCTCTATCATGGTTCCAATCTTACCTATCAGAACGTTATCAGTTCGTTAGTGTAAACAATTTATCTTCCAATTATTCAAAAGTAAGATGGAGTTCCGCAGGGCTCTATTTTAGGACCTTTATTATTTACTCTATACATGTTACCGTTAGGCACAGTTATTTGTAACCATGGTATTAACTTTCATTGACCAATACAGGTTAAAGAAAATGGAGGACTGTGTAAAAGACGTGAAATGCTGGATGTTACGGAACTTCCTCCTACTAAACAGTAACAAAACAGAGGTTTTCCTTCTGGGTCCAAAAATAGCAAGAAATAAACTACCAGATTTAATTTTAAATCTCGCTGACTTTCCAGCCACACCTGGCTCAGCAGCAAAAAATCTTGGCGTCATAATTGATTCAGGTTTATCATTCGATCAACACATAGGCAGCATCACTAAGACAGCTTTTCTGCATCTTCGCAACATTGCCAAGATCAGAAATGCCCTATCCCTGCGTGATGCGGAAACACAAGTGCATGCCTTTATTACTTCCAGGCTAGACTACTGTAACGCACTACTGTCAGGATGTACGAGCAGGAATTTAAACAAACACCAACTAGTCCAAAAGTCCTCACTAAAACTGTCTCTCCTTTCTCTCCTTTTAGCTAAACTGTCATAGTCAGATCTGCCGGAGTCGTTAGCCACACTCTGTAAATATTTACATTCCCTGTTTTACGTACAAACAGACAGGATAAAACTAATTCCCTCTCCCTGCCTTTTTTCCGAGTATACGACCGCCCACATGTCCGGCTGGACTCTGAAGGACGACTGACTGTCGAGCCCTCCTGCTACCCACTTCAGACCAGTTGCCCACGCCCCAGCTACCACCACCTGCCTTGGACTAGCTGCCCACCCTACACTGATGTTCTCATAGACTCCTAGCTATTCCTACTAACAATACTACTGCTATCAATATTAGTAGTATAATCACTTGTAGGTAGTTTGACCAGAGGAGGACGGGTCCCCCCTGGTGAGCCTGGTTCCTCCCAAGGTTTCTTCCTCAGTTCTGAGGGAGTTTTTCCTTGCCACTGTTGACCCTGGCTTGCGCGCCAGGGTTTTTTTTACATTTTTCACATTCTTGTTAAAACTCTGTCTTTTCTGAAATTCTGTGAAGCTGCTTTGTGACAACATCCGTTGTAAAAAGTACTATACAAATAAATTTGATTTGATTTAATGAATTAAAGGGTCTCAAAATACAGCAAATTCCACGTAATCCACAATTTCCTGAAAGAACATCAATGTATGCGATTCCTGCCATTAATAAATCACCATGTATCTGTAATGTAGCACAGTGGTCCCCAACCCCCGGGCCGCGGACCGGTACCAGACAATACCAGGAGTTCTACTTGAAATATGGATTTGTCGCGACAGGTGACCAGGCCCGCTCTGCATAATATGCAGCGAACGGCTCTCTAATGAAGCAATGAAGCCTTCAAAATTGCTTCACCACTTGGAGACCAAGCACCCTGGATTAAAAGACAAGCCCCGGGAGTATTTTGAAATAAAAAAACAGGAATACGAAGGACAGAAGAAATAACTGGTGGCCACCACATCAATAAATGCGAATGCACTGAGAGCATCATACTTGGTGGCTAACCGTATTGCTGAGGCTAAAAAGCCTTTCACTATTGGTGAAGAATTGATCTTGCCCTCCACTAAAGACATTTGCCGTGAACTTCTAGGAGAGGCCGCTGTTAAAAAGATAGCACAGGTACCTCTGTCGGCTAGCACCGTGACTCTGCGCATTGAGGAAATAGCCGAAGACATTGAGAAACAATTCTTAGAGAGGATTAATACATCACCGTGGTACGCACTCCAGGTTGACAAATCTACAGATGTTGACAACAAGGCAATACTACTTGTTTATGTGCAATATCTTTATCAGGACGATGTACATGAGGATATGTTATGTGCACTGTTGTTGCCAACCAACACCACAGCCACAGAACTTTTCAAATCGCTGGATGGTTATATATAAAGAAAACTGAAATGGTCCTTTTGTTTTGGCATATGCGCAGACGGAGCTGCTGCCTTGACCGGACGGCTGTCTGGTTTAACTGCTCGGATTAAGGAGGTTGCACCTGAATGTGAATCTACGCATTGTATCATTCACAGGGAAATGCTGGCAAGCTGAAAAATGCCACCGGAACAGCGTTTTGAGTGATGTCGTTAAAGTTATTAACCACATCAAAGCACACGCCCTTAACTCTCGCCTTTTTGAGCAGCTTTGTGAGGAGATGGATGCAGAGCACAAACGGCTTCTCTTATACACAGAAATAAGATGGTTATCCAGAGGGAAATCGCTGACCAGAGTGTTCAAATTACGAGAGCCGCTGCAAAGATTTCTCTCAGAAAACAAGTCACCACTGGCAGCACATTTCAGTGACAAGGAATAGGTCGCAAAACTGGCTTACTTGTGCGACATATTCAGCCTGCTCAATGACTTCAATCTGTTACTTCAGGGGAAAATGACAACAGTCTTCAAGCTGGCAGATAAAGTAGCTGCATTTAAAGCGAAACTGGATTTGTGGGGACGGCGCATGAACAGAGGCATATTGGACGTGTTTCAAACATTAGCAGGGATTTTTTGTGAGACTGAGCCTGAGACTTCATTCTCACAGCTGGTGCACGATCACCTCTCTTTGCTTTTAAAAGAGTTCGAGCGCTACTTCCCAACCAAAAAGGACCCACGAACTGGCAAGGGATGGATCCGTGACCCATTTATCAACAAACCAGGTGAATCCAGCACGTCTGTGCAAGAAGAAGATCAACCGCTGGAGATCACGAATGACGGCGGCTTTAAAAGTACTTTCGAGACAACAACTCTGTCGATGTTCTGGATTAAAGTCATGGCAGAATACCCGGAGATCGCCACCACAGCACTGAAAAACCTGTTGCCATTTCCGACAACCTATCTGTGTGAAGCGGGGTTTTCTGCAGTGACAGCAACCAAAACAAGACAACGGAGTAGACTGGACATAAGCAACACACTTTGGGTGTCATTGTCTCCAATTACCCGCAGAAGGGACCATCTTGTTGCAGCGAAACAAGCTCAGGGCTCCCATTGATTTAGCGTTATGGTTAGTTAAAATGTTCATGCACTATATTATTTATATTTGTGGTGTCTGTATTGTGGCGCAGCTGTTGAAAAATAACATTCATGGAGTGTTTAATAATAAAAAAATGAACTGTTGTGTATGTATATTTAAATAACAAAGAATGAAATGCAGAATCGCTGGTTCTTATTCTTTATTTTCTCCACGTGTATTTTTTATAACATTTATTATTATATTATTTATTATTATATTATTATTTATTATCACGTTTATTATATTCGCAATATAAACAATCTCAAGTGTGAAGCATTAACCGGTCCGCAGTGATGAAAAGGTTGGGGACCACTGATGTAGCGGATCAGCTTCAACCTTAGAGAGACTCAGTCCATGAAGAACAACGACCAGCTTGGTTGAGCCATTTGCTGCAGGATAAACATTCATTTTAAGATCCTACTAAGCAGCGACTGATTAATCCACATCCTACAAATGAAGACAAACAGAGGAATCACTCCATCACATGATCACCCGCTGCAGCCAGTGTATAAACCCACTTTCAGCTCCGTGTGTTCTTCTAAAAACACCTCCATATCAGACACAGACAGGGAAAAGCCACATCTGCTGCTGCTCAGACACACAGCCCGTTCACAAAGCACCACCTGGGACAGCCAAACACGCAGACATGAGGATTTTACACCCACTATCTGAACATTTCAGACGGCAGACGTTCATAAACGCAGCGTGGAGACGCATAGAAGATCCCCAAACCCCGACCACAGCAGCTCCTCCTCTAAACCACTGCAGGACGAGCAGCACCTCCATCAGTGAGGCTCCAACAGACATTTACAGACACTCGTCAGTCAGTTAGGCTGACATATCAGGACTGAAAGCAGCTTAAAGCGGCACTTACAGCTCTTTAACCTCTGACGGAGTCTCCGCTTCAGAGCTTCCCCCAAACGCAGCTCGCTGTCCTGATGGAGAAGTTCGCTCTGAACGGGTATCCACAGGCTGCTCAGCTCGCCAGGATGCGTCCCGCCCCCCTCAGTCACAGGCAATCAAATCACAGCATCGTCAGCTCCGCCTTCAAGCTCAACCAATGAGGTCGCGGAATCACGGAGCCGCGCTGGGATTCAAACTCTGAGCGGTCCAGTCTCGGACGGGCAGGCGCTGCAGCTGCAGCGGGTTCGGTAAGTTATAATCATGAAAGATAAAGATGCGCGCTGTTTGTGAAGCGAGCCGGTTGTAAATACGACCGCCCTGCTCGAGAAGTCAGTAGAAACCGCTGAAAACCAGTCAGTGCTGCGCGCGGAGAGCTGGACGGAGCAGCAGCGCTCAGTGTTTTTAGCATGGTGGCTAGCTAGTTAGCAGGCTAAGGAGCCGGTAAACAGAGCGACGCCGAGGGCCCGAGAACCGGAGCGGAACCGAAGGCCCGAGAACCGGAGCGGCGCCCATGGGCCGAGAACCGGAGCGGCGCTGAATATGTAGTTCTTACCTTTGCAGTCAGACACTGGAAAATGCATCTTTTCCAGGCTGATGTACCTGAACTTTCCTCAAAAGCTGACAAAAAATATTTCTCATACAAAATTCAGATGCAGTTATATCTTCATGTTGGAGCTGCTCTGGCCTTTTGGTGGTCTTAGAGGATCACAGTAAAGATTAACACCACCCAGGCTGGTCAGAAGGCCAGTTTCACACTGTTGTTGGACATCCTTAACGTTTTAATTCAAGGCTGGTGTGAAATGTGCCACGGTGAAAGCTTTACTTGGTTACATGCCTTACAGGCTGATGTGAAGTGCAGTAGCTTCAGAGGCGGATGGGAAAACATTGTTTTTAAAGTAATTCCCTCTCCGGCTGGTTAGGCTGATTATTTTCTTTTATTTATTGAGCACCACTTTGGAAGTTTACGTCGTCATGGAACTCCTAACATTCGTGTGTAATGTAGAGTTACAAATACAATGTCGTCCCTATTTCAGTATATTTTTATTTTCACTAAAAAACATTGATGTTGACCCCCATTTTTAAAAAATGCAGACAAGAATTGACAAAGAAAACTTAAAAATGAAATAAACCAAACTTCTTGAACAAATTAATATTTTAATAATAATAATAAATCACAATATAAATTTAAAAAGGCCAATTAAGAATTAATTCAACCAGTATATAGGAATTCAAACCTGTTAACATGTTCCAGCATGAAACAACAAGACAAGTACATTAAAAAACAATAGAACTAATGTCTAATTAGTGTCTAATGGTGAGTCTATGAGGTCTGTATAGAAAAGGGGTTGTAGTGTAAGAGCTTTGAATTTCCTCATCAGATGGAAATTTATTCTTTCCTTACACTTTCTGCCAGTTGATGTCAGTGGAGCACTCATGATTTGGATCTACTACTAATTTTGTTTTATTGTGCACTGAGTTTAGCTGAGATTTGTCTTTTTTTCTTCTTCCAGAAACGAAAGATATCTTGAAGACTTCTCCTGCACTTTCATACTCCGCATGAACGGGCTTCCATAAACACATCAGGACATTCCACCAAAAGGAATATTAAGCTGCTGAAATAGATGAAGTATGAGAACATGGCATCCAGTAGATGTTCAAGTACTCAACAAACATCACCTGGTACCCTCCACGTGAACACATCTCACGGACAAACACAGAAACGTTACAAGGAGAGAAATCACTTCTGCTTGGATCCTGGGAAGAGTTTTACTGTACAGAGTGATCTCAAAACACACCAGCACGTTCACACAGGAGAGAAACTGTATCACTGCTCAGAGTGTGGGAAGAGTTTTACTGTACAAAGTGATCTCAAAAAACACCAGCGCATTCACACAGGAGAGAAGCCGTATCACTGCTCAGAGTGTGGGAAGAGTTTTACTGTACAGAGTGATCTCAAAAAGCACCAGCGCATTCACACAGGAGAGAAGCCGTATCACTGCTCAGAGTGTGGGAACAGTTTTAATCAACAGGGTACTCTCAAAAAACACCAGCGCATTCACACAGGAGAGAAACCGTATCACTGCTCAGAGTGTGGGAAGAGTTTTACTGTACAGAGTGCTCTCACAGTACACCAGCGCATTCACACAGGAGAGAAGCCGTATCACTGCTCAGAGTGTGGGAACAGTTTTAATCAACAGGGTACTCTCAAAAATCACCAGCGCATTCACACAGGAGAGAAACCTTATTACTGCTCAGAGTGTGGGAAGAGTTTTACTGTACAGAGTAAACTCACAATACACCAGCGCATTCACACAGGAGAGAAACCGTATCACTGCTCAGAGTGTGGGAAGAGTTTTAATCAACAGGGTAATCTCAAAAATCACCAGCGCATTCACACAGGAGAGAAACTGTATCACTGCTCAGAGTGTGGGAAGAGTTTTACTGTACAGAGTGATCTCAAAAAACACCAGCGCATTCACACAGGAGAGAAACCGTATTACTGCTCAGAGTGTGGGAAGAGTTTTACTGTACAGAGTGATCTCAAAAAACACCAGCGCATTCACACAGGAGAGAAGCCGTATCACTGCTCAGAGTGTGGGAAGAGTTTTACTGTACAGAGTAAACTCACAATACACCAGCGCATTCACACAGGAGAGAAACCGTATTACTGCTCAGAGTGTGGGAAGAGTTTTACTGTACAGAGTACTCTCACAGTACACCAGCGCATTCACACAGGAGAGAAACCGTATCACTGCTCAGAGTGTGGGAAGAGTTTTACTGTACAGAGTAAACTCACAATACACCAGCGCATTCACACAGGAGAGAAACCGTATTACTGCTCAGTGTGTGGGAAGAGTTTTACTGTACAGAGTACTCTCACAGTACACCAGCGCATTCACACAGGAGAGAAACCGTATCACTGCTCAGAGTGTGGGAAGAGTTTTACTGTACAGAGTAAACTCACAATACACCAGCGCATTCACACAGGAGAGAAACCGTATTACTGCTTAGAGTGTGTGAAGAGTTTTACTGTACAGAGTGATCTCAAAAAACACCAGCGCATTCACACAGGAGAGAAGCCGTATCACTGCTCAGAGTGTGGGAAGAGTTTTAATCAACAGGGTACTCTCAAAAAACACCAGCGCATTCACACAGGAGAGAAACCGTATCACTGCTCAGAGTGTGGGAAGAGTTTTACTGTACAGAGTGCTCTCACAGTACACCAGCGCATTCACACAGGAGACAAACCATATCACTGCTCAGAGTGTGGGAAGAGTTTTAATCAACAGGGTACTCTCAAAAAACACCAGCGCATTCACACAGGAGAGAAACCGTATTACTGCTCAGAGTGTGGGAAGAGTTTTACTGTACAGAGTGCTCTCACAGTACACCAGCACATTCACACAGGAGAGAAGCCGCATCACTCCTCTGAGTGTAGAAAGTCTTTTAACACTGGGACAATCCAAAAGTGTGCTAAGGACAGTTTTGGAAATGTGCAGTAATGACATTAACCAAAGTGCATAACACCATAATCATAACATGTCTTGAAAGTAAATGTCTGCAGGAAACCATGACTTCAGACTGGTTTTTGTTTTACACTGTCATCTTTTTTCTATTGGTTTTAAAAGATAAGCTTAAAATTAAGTGTAATTTTCTGTACTGAACACGGTCAAGCCTGCAGCTTGTACACCCAATGAGAGTGTGTGGTACTGCATATTCTCCCTGAAATGAGTTTCAAATGTGTTGTATATGGATCAAAAGACAAGAGGCTTTTTATGTTCTAATTTAGTAGTTTTAAGTTGGCATACAGAAGAACAGGAGAAACAAAGAACCTGAGCAGAATCGAGGCGGAAAAGTCATGTGTAGTTCTCATTTTGTTCTCATTTTGTTGTAGAAGCTGAAAATCTTAAGCGGTTCTGTTGTGGAATAAAAGAAAGTTCTGTGTCATCATACCCCGCTCTCAGTGTCTTTACTCCTCTCAACAGCTCAGCAGACAAATGTTACAATGGAAACCTCACCATTTGGAGAAATTGTCAGAGCTCTCTCCGTCCTGCACCATACCTAACATCAAGATCTCCCCGATGTGCAAAGACTACCAATACCAAGAATACCAGCTCCTGTAGGAGGTGGCTTCTGTTTGAGAAAAGGAAGGAAGCCATTCATAGGAAGCCCTTGACCTTGTGGTATTGGAGCAATTCATTGCTCTACTGCTGGAGGAGCCAGAGTCACTGGAAGAAGTTGTCAAGCTGGCAGAGGTACATGTGGCAGCGTACTTGGGGGCAGGAACCAAAACACAGCAACCTTTCTCTCTTCCTACTCCTGCACTAAGGAGAAAATAAGCTTTGGCCTCTAAACCTCTTCCTCATATGCGAGTCCCCTGTTTCTCCCCATGTCTCTCTCTCTCAAAACTCTCCCACCTCTTCTTTACATCTCCCTTCTCTCTCTACACTGGTGGCATTAGCTGAGCCCATGAGTGCTGGGGTGAAGCTTGGGCAGGTGTGTTGAGACTGCGGGCAGCCCAGGCACTTCCATGACCAATATCACTACATTGAGGTTGAGGATCTTGTATCACCACACCTCTGCCCCAATTGAAGAGGAATGTATCATACAACTCCAATTCCAATGAGGTTGGGACGTTGAAAATGAATAAAAACAGTATGATGATTTGCAAATCCTTTTCAACCTATATTCAACTGAATACAAAGCAATTGAAATACAAAAACAAGATATTTAATGTTCAAACAGATAAACTCGTTTTTTTGCAAATATTCACTCATTTTGAATTTGATGCCTGCAACACGTTCCAAAGAAGTTGGGACGGGGCAACAAAAGACTCGGAAAGTTGAGGAATGCTGTAAAAACACCTGTTTGGAACATTCCACAGGTTAACAGGCTAATTAGAAACAGGTGAGTGTCATGATATAAAGGGTATAAAGGGAGCATCACTGAAAGGCTCAGTCGTTCACAAGCAAGGTCAAGGTGAGGTTCACCACTTTGTGAACAACTGCGGGAGCAAATAGTCCAACAGTTTAAGAACAACGTTTCTCAATGTGCAATTGCAAGGAATTTAGGGATTTCATCATCTACAGTCCATAATATCATCAAAAGATTAGAGAATCTGGAGAAATCTGCAAGTAAGCAGCAAGGCAGAAAACCAACATTGAATGCCCGTGACCTTCGATCCCTCAGGCAGTACTGCATTAAAAACCAACATCATTTTGTAACGGATATTCCCACATGGGCTCAGGAACACTTCAGAAAACCACTGTCAGTGAACACAGTTTGTCGCTCCATCTACAAGTGCAAGTTAAAACTCATGCAAAGTGAAAGCCATATATCAACAACACCCAGAAACACCACCAGCTTCTCTGGGCCCGAGCTCATCTGAGATGGACTGACGCAGAGTGGAAAAGTGTCTTGTGTGCTGACGAGTCCACATTTCAAATTGTTTTTGGAAATCATGGACGTCGTGTCCTCCGGGACAAAGAGGAAAAGGACTGTCTGGATTGTTATCAGCGCTAAGTTCAAAAGCCAGCATCTCTGATGGTATGGGGGTGTGTTAGTGCCCATGGCATGGGTAACTTGCACATCTGTGAAGGCACCATTAATGCTGAAGGGTACATACAGGTTTTGGAGCAACATATGCTGCCATCCAAGCAACGTCTTTTTCAGGGACGTCCTGCTTATTTCAGCAAGACAATGCCAAGCCACTTTCTGCATGTGTTACAACAGCGTGGATTCGTTGTAAAAGAGTGCGGGTACTAGACTGGCCTGGTCTGCAGTCCACACCTGTCTCCCATTGAAAATGTGTGGCGCATTATAAAGTGCAAAATACGACAACGGAGACCCCGGTCTGTTGGGCAACTGAAGTTGTGCATCAACCAAGAATGGGAAAGAATTCCAACTACAAAGCTTCAACAATCTGTGTCCTCAGTTCCCAAATGCTTATTGAGTGTTGTTAAAAGGAAAGGTTATGTAACACAGTGGTAAACCTGCCCCTGTCTCAACTTCTTTGGAACATGTTGCACGCATCAAATTCAAAATGAGAGAATTTTTGAAAAAACAATAAAATTTGTTTCTTTGAACATTAAATGTCTCGTCTTTGTAGTGTATTCAATTGAATATAGGTTGAAAAGGATTTGCAAATCACTGTATTGTTTTTATTTATGATTTACACAATGTCCCAACTTCATTGGAATTGGAGTTGTATTATTGTTTATTAATTAGATATTTTTTGTTCTGGTCTGGCGTCTGGGCGAGCAGTCTTGCTTCCTCTCTATGCGACTTACCCCTAGGAGACGTAACACAGCTCTCAGAAGTTTTTCACCCCAAATATCATGTTTTGCTTTAGTGTTTTTCTGTACAGATTGTTTCCAGTGATGTAGCCAACTCAACTCAGAAATATTTTCAGGTTGTGACAGCAGAAATACAAAAAGATAATTTAGTAACTTAGGGTAGTTTTTCAGTAAACTACTTATTTACTTTTACTTGAGTAATTTTGTTTACTAATACTTTTACTTGAGTAAATGATCACTACAGTAACAGTACTTACAGTAGACAACAGTAAACAGTAGATTTTCAGTACTATTTACACCCCTAGTTGCTGTAGTATACAAAGTGAGTGCTAGGGTATTTCTGGGAAGTTACTTTGGTGTCCATGGTCACTGCTATAGTTTTGCAAGGTGTTGCTATAGTATAACAGGTCATTGTTAGGGTGTTGCTACAAGATTTCTATGGTATCAAAGGTGGTTGCTATAGTAACACAGGTAGTTGCTAAGGCATTGCTAGATGGTTGCTATGGTATCAGAGGTGGTTTCTAGGTGGTTCTGGTATCCCTGGTAGCTACTAGGGAGTTGCTAGGTGGTTTCAGTGCTATCCCAGGTGGTTGCTATGTGGCTGCTAGACAGTTGCTATGGTATCCTATGTGGTTGCTAAATTGTTTCTAGGAATGGCCATGGTGTATGAGGTGTTTATTAAGTTGTTTGTAGGGAACTGTCAGGTGGTAGGTATGTGGTGTTGAAAATTAAAAAGAAAAGATGAACCGATGAGCCAGAATGTGGGTCAGAACAACAGGGAATTCATGCTCGGAGGTCTGCCCTGAGACAGTATATGCAAAACATAGTATTTCAGTGGAGCAGAAGTACAGTAGATGAACATACAACTTTAACATGCCCCATTTGTTCCTTTAGAGGAAAAAATAATAATCTAAAGAGGATTGTAGTAGAATCATACATCCGATCAAAAGGTTGTATACAAGCACACTGTTCACTGCTGTTAATGTTGTGTCAGTAATATTAGAAATATTAAAGCACTTATTTACTGACTTAATTGCCATAATTGATTTACCTGTCTTGATTTATCTGTGACTTGATTAGATTCTGCTTCAGCTGTAGATAGAATTCATACTGCGGACGTTGAAGTAGCATCTCAAATTTCAGAGGGACTTGGACAAGGTTAACATGCCAGGACTTGATGAAAACGTTCTTCAAGAATGACCGTTTGAAAGAGTCCCACTGAAATTTGAGATGCTACTTCAACATCAGCAGTGTGAATTCTATCTACAGCTGATTCAGAATATTACCAGTTCATAGGTCAAAGACAAGTAAATCAAGGCCAGTTAAGTCAGTAAATAAGTGCTTTTAATATTTCTAATATTACTAATAGAACAGCAGCGAACACCGAGTCTGATTGAATTTGAGCTAACGTTGGTGAAGAGCTGAGCTACAGTTGTGTTTTTCACAAGTCTTGGAAAGACAGACATCTGCTTTGTCTACTTCTCTGTCGGACAGTGATTGTGTTTGTATCTATGTTCAGGTCTGTCATTGGTTTGTGTGGAGAAGGACATGCGAGTGCACAAGCAGGGGGATTTACACAATTTGAAGAGATAGTAATGAGGATGATGCTGAGCCAGGAGACACTGGCATTGTGATAGAGGGCATTAGGGTGCTCAACAGTCTTGGAAGTGCGTTCAACATGGTTTTGGTCATTGATGCTTTTGAACTTTTTGAACATTTTTCTGTATGGTGCTTTGTTAAAGAGCATAAAAGAAATAACTTGTTCTCATCCTCCTTATTAGGATGGAGGCCTGTGCTGACAGGTGGGCATATGTCAGGTGTACCTGGCAATTACGCAACAATGAATCCCAGTAATGCAGAACTAACATACCAATTACATTACTGAATTACTGTCAACAAGGAGTAAATAAGTAAATGCAGTACTGCAGTGCTTTAACATTAATGAGTCATTCAGTGATGATGCTAACACTGATGAAAGTGTTCCACTAAAATACCTGAGTTTTATTCATTTTACTGCATTTGCAACTCTACAGAAATATATTTAGTGTATATACAGCACTGTGGTGGAAAAGACTCTGTAAACAACATTTAAACTATTTCTCAGTGGTTTTACATCTACATACCATTAGAATAAATGAAAATAAACAGAACGCAGTTTGTGTGTGTATAATAAATGTGTTTCTGTAATAATATGTACTGCATATGATATATTTCAGGTTCAAAAACATGGTCTTGTATTTCTGTTCTGTTTAGTGAATCTTTTTTCTGAACTCATGTTTTAGAGAAAACAGTTTATTTTTATTCTCTTTCCACTTATTACCTATTTTTCAGGAACATGCTCTCTCACTCTCACTCTCTCTCTCTCTCTCTTTGTGTCTGTCTGTTATTTTATCTCACACAGACTCACTGAAGAGTCAGCAGGAACACAGAATCCAGCGTAGAGCGGTTCAGTGAATGTGGTGGTGAATGTGTGTAGGTGGGTCAGTGTTTGTGTGTCAAGGGAGATGGTGTAGAAGGACAGGGAGCCAGACACCCAGTCCAGATACATTCCTACTCTGTTAGAGTGCATGCATTCATAACCTCTAGACTGGACTACTGCAATGCTTTGTTGGCTGGAAGTTCATGTAAATCTTTGAATAAGCTCCAGCTGGTTCAAAATGCAGCTGCTAGGGTGCTCACCAGAGCTAGAAAATTTGATCATATTACACCAATCCTCTCATCCCTACATTGGTTACCTGTTAAATTCCGTATAGACTATAAAATACTCCTTTTGACGTATAAATCTCTTAAAGGGCTGGCCCCGCAATATCTGGCGGAACTCCTTATCCCTTATAACCCGCCACGTACACTCCGCTCGCAAGAGGCCGGCTTATTATCAGTCCCGCGTATTAGAAAAAACAACGCATTAGGTAAAGCTTTCTCTTATAAAGCTCCGCAACTTTGGAATAATCTCCCTATTAATATACGGGACTCAGACACACTCTCAGTCTTTAAATCCAGACTCAAAACATTTCTTTTTGAACAAGCTTTTAGATAAATTTATCATAGCGGTTCTCTCTAGCTGTAGCCTGCAGCTATTCTACTATTGTCCAGTGCACACAAACTTAGTCTGTACTGTTGGTCTCCCTTTAACGATTTCTCTTACAGCTCACACACCAAACACAAACCCTGTTCTAATCATTATCTTTCTCTTTTTCCCCTCATGTCCTGAGCTGCTGTCTGGAGGTGTCCATCCAGGGTCCCTGTGCTTTTTCACAGGCGTGCCCCGCTCTTCAGCATAGTATAAAACCATTCTAACCTCTTTTTCTTCCCTCCCACTCTGTTCTCTCTCTCTGTCTCTCTCGCATGCGTCGAGATGTTCGGTTGGCCTGTCTGGAGGTGCCGATTCGTGTTTGCAGCACTCTGGAATCGGCCCTGTCCCGCTCAACAGAGATTAACACAACCCTTCTAACCTATCTTTCTTCCCTCCCACTCCGTTCTCTCTCTCTATCTCTCTCACATGTGTCGAGATGCCCCGTTGGCCTGTCTGGAGGTGCCCCATTCGTGGTTCCAGCGTTCCAGCCATCTTTTTGCACTCTCTTTGTACTGTTGTTCTTGTTTCTGTTCTGTTTCTTCTGTGCGGGTCGACCCACGGGGGTTGGGTTCCTCGGACTGAGCCTTGGTCCCTTCTAAGGTTTCTTCCTCTTAAAGGGAGTTTTTCCTTACCACTGTAGTCACCACAAAATTGGCTTCACTGTGGTGATGCTCATAAGAGGCGTGGACCTGTTTTTTCTGTAAAGCTGCTTTGTGACAACCTTGTTGTAAAAAGCGCTATATAAATAAACTTGAATTGAATTGAATTAGAGGCGAAAGGGGGGGCAGGTAGGTCAGTTCTCTGATTATTGTGTCTGACAGAGATTATAGCACTCCAGACACCAGGACTGATTATTGAGTCCAAACACACAGTCATCACTGACTCCTTTCCTCCTGATTCCTCTGTATGATACTGATATTTCGGCTCCTTCACTCCACTGAACCTCCCAGTAATATCGCCCAGTCAGACTCTCCACACTCAGAACTTGCAGCTGGTGCTCAAATCTGTCTGAATGATCTGGATACAGCTGATCCTCTCCCATATACTCCACCTTTCTGTTCCTCTCAGACAGTGAGAGTTCACTGTTCACTGTGTTTGGATCCAGAGTGAGCTCACATGCATCTGTACACACATACAGAGGAGACAAAAAAAGATAGAATTGATGTGGATGTGTGTGTATTGTGAGTGTGTGTGTGATTGTATATGTGTATGGGGGTGTGTGTATATACTACGTATTGTGTGATTGAGTGTGTATAGTTTGCTTTGTGGGTGTATAGTGTGTACAGTGTGTTTGTGTGTGTTACATTTCTTCAGTCCTGGTTTCATCCTGACTTCCCCTTCGTGATCCACCCTGAAGAACAATCAAACACATTATATACATTCATTAAACTTCATCAAATCAAAATTAAAACACCACTAAAGAATAAAACAGATCATTACAGTATAAAACATCCCCCAGATCTTGCAGTCCAGATAAAAGTAAACTAAAATAAAGAAAAAAACAGACCAATCAAACTGCCATGTTATTTATTTTTAAATTAGACAGCCAAGATAGTTAGCTTTAAAGCACCCTGTGTAAGGGGGAGCGAGGAGGCGGACGCACACGCTGAGATAAGCGAGATTTATTAGGGGCAAATCCAGGGTCGTAGTCAGAACATTCCAGGGTCAGTGAGCCGACACGTACAGACTTAGGGTAAGACATCTCAAGAATCAACACAAACGAAGACCAGGTACAAAGACACGATACAAAGGTACAAAGACTGGCAAACGGAAGGGGCAAACACAGGGCTTAAATACACGGAACAATGAGGGACAGGTGATAACAATCAGGGGCGGAGTTACAAAACCAAAACATGAGCACATGGACAGGACTGGGAGGAGCCAACCGTGACACCCTGCTAGGCTATTGTGTCTGTAAGAAGTTAAACTCAGTGTGTAAGCTGTGTTTAGTCACAAATAATTAAAAAAACACATCTACAGTAAAATATTAGTCAGTAATGTGTATATTTAAAGTCAGTGTATATAGACAGTAAGCAGTTAACTCACTGTAGCTTCTCCATTGTGCACTGTGGATCCTCCAGTAGATCAGACAGCAGCTTCACAGACTCTCCTGGGCCATTATAGGTCAGATCCAGTTCTCTCAGGTGGGAGGGGTTTGATTTTAGAGTTGAAGCCAGAAAAGAACAGCCTTCATCTGTAACCATACAACCAGACAGTCTGGAGAATGTAAGGGGAAAGAGGAACAGATGGCATTTACAACACCAAAGACAGACAAAAAAAAAAACTGGTTCCAACTCTTCATGTTGGAAAGCCTTTTAAAGGGACCCAAACACCTGCAAGCTGGGGTGTCTAAGTAATCAAGTAGGTCAGAGCTCTGCCTCCCATTTTTATCTGCAGCACACTTAAAGCAAAACAAACCAGATGGCCAAGAGGGTTGTCATACCCTCTCCCTCAAAAAAAAAAAGACCTGGCATTAACCCACATGAAAATAAACTTTGTCCACCACCAACCACTACAATGTGCAAAAAATATTCATTTTGGATGTCTCATCAAGCCATTAGGGGTGTACTTTGTGTACTTCTTTTGCCAGTCCCAAGCCCAGGTAAATGGTGAGGGTTGCGTCAGGAAGGGCAGGAAGAGGTGCTGGGTATGTATGGTGTGAAAGACAGAAATGCAGAAGGTCAGATGGTTGTAGATTTTGCAAAGAGAATGGAAATAGCTGTGGTGAACACGTATTTTCATAAGAGGGAAGAACACAGGGTGACATACAAGAGTGGAGGGAGATGCACACAGGTGGATTATATCCTTAGCAGGAGATGCCACCTAAAGGAGATTGGAGATTGTAAAGTGGTACCAGGGGAAAGTGTAGCAAGGCAGCATAGGGTGGTTGTCTGTAGAATGAGATTAGAAACAAAGAAGAGGAAGAGAGTGAAGACAGAGCCAAAGATTAGATGGTGGAAGCTGAAGGAGGAGGATGGTTGCAGGCAGTTCAGGGAAAAATTGCAACAGGACCTTGGGGGCAGTGAGGAGTTACCTGAGGACTGGGAAACTACAGCTAAGGTGGTGAGAGAAATTGGCAAGAATGTGTTGGGTGTTTCATCTGGTCAGAGGAATGAAGACAAGGAAAGTTGGTGGTGGAATGAGGAAGTCCAGGAAAGTATTCAGAAGAAGAAGGCAGCTAAGAAAAAGTGGGATAACCCGAGAGATGAAGGAAGTAGGCAGGAGTACTGTGAGGCTAGTCGCATAGCGAAAAGAATGGTGGCAAAGGTAAAGGCTCAGGCCTATGATGAGCTGTATAAGAGACTGGACAGTAAAGAAGGAGAAAAGGACTTGTATCGTTTCGCTAAACAGAGAGATAGAGCTGGAAAGGATGTACAGCAGGTTAGGCTGATAAAGGATAGAGAGGGAAATGTACTAGTGAGTGAACAGAGAGTGTTGAGTAGATGGAAGGAGTACTTTAACTAATGAATGACGAAGACGAGAGAGAGAGGAGGACAACGGGGGGAGAGATAGTGGATCAGGAAGTGCAGAGAATTGGTAAGGTGTTCCCAAATATAGCCTGTCACATCTAAACAATAAGGTCAAGTCAAGAGGCTATTCGCTGTAGGATCTTGCGGTCAGATGCATTGCAATTCCCAAACCAGGCGATGATGCAGCTGCTCAGATGCTCTCCACAGTCCCTCTGTAGAACATGGTAAGGATGGGAAGGGTAAGATGAGCTTTCTTCAGTCTTTGCTGGAACTGTTCAGTCATCTTGCACTCTTTGGAAGATGGTCAACCACCATCTCCTTAGTTTTGTTCACACTTAGAGACAGGTTGTTGGTTCTGCATCAGTCCAATAGCCTCTGCACCTTCTCTCTGTACGCTGACTCATCATGAACTTTGCAGTACAGTCGTGGGTCAGCAGAGCGAACAGTACTGAACATGGCCTGGCTCTGCAAATTGCAAACTCCATCAACAATGAGCAGTGACTAGAGACTAGCACTGCATTTTTACACCATTCAGTGTTGATGTAAACACACAGGCTCCCTCCTCAAGCCTTGCCATGTCTGTTCAGTGTCTCTGTCCACCCGGAAGCACAGCCCTCTGTAGTGGAGCGTCTCCATAAAAACAAAACACTGCAGCCTCTGATTCACGCTGGGTAGCCTGCTGGATCCGAAGGTAGCACAGTTTATTTTCCAAATGTTAGAAAACACAACTGATGGCACAGCTGGTCACCTGGAGTTAGCCATTAGCCATGCATGCACCCCAGATCATCTGCCTTATTTCTGCCTTCTTTTACACTGTTTTTATGAGCCCCGTTTCGGCCAGCAGGCTCATGCAGGGCCGTGGGTCGTAGTATGCCTAGCAAGCACAGCTCTTCCCACAGTCCAAGTGAAAGCAGAGATTGTGGCTAATTTCTCAGCTGTAGCAGGCTCTGGCAATGGTAAACAATGGTGCTGGTTGTTGCAGATTTTTGAGATTTGGCCAAGTTACAGCGACAGGTAGAAAAACAAAAAAGCAAAAAGCACCACTTTGTTATTCCCGAAGTGGCCACTGCAGCTACACACTACACCTAAATCACCCACTCCATCCTTTCTTTACTTCCATCAGGATGGAGATACAGAGCGCTAGTATGTAAAAAAGCCCATTTTGCAAAAAGTTTCATACCTTCAGCCATATCAGTTGAAACAGATTTTTAAAGCCTGCTCTCAAAGAGACCAACTGATGTGTATATGTAGGCCATTTTATGGATGGGTATCGTTGCTTGCACTTTGTCTTGATAGTGTTTATTCAAGTGCATGTAATTTTAAAACGTCTGATCTCATATGTGCCACAACACTGTATGAACAGCACAGGATGTGAAAACTAATTTCCTCTCTTGAGAACAATTAAATAAATTCATGATTGTACATAAACATACATTTATGATTGTATGTATAGTTTACTATGGCTTGTCAATTTTTAGATAAAAAAAAAAAGTTCACAGAAAGTTCACCTGAGTATCTCCAGTTTACAGTGTGATTTCTTCAATCCAGCAGAGAGCTGCTTCATTCCTGAATCCTGCAGGTTATTCTCACTGAGGTCCAGTTCTTTCAGAACGTTCACAGATTGCAGAATCAAACAGAGAGTTTCACAGGAGTCCTTGCTCTTGTACTTGTTCTTCATGCTGCTTTTGTGTCTCTCTAAGACTCTGTGAAGAGAATCATCCACAGGTTGGTAAATATCTGCCAGAGTGTTTATCTTCTGTGCTGTCAGTGTGGTGCGCTGCCTAACAAGGGTCAAATGAAATAACAAACTTCATTAATACAAATACCCATGTTAATATACTAAACATATATTTCATTAAAGTTTACCTATTTAGTTAAAAATGATACTTTCTTTGGTTTATCTCAGAATCCAAAGATATATTTAAATAAATATTTCCAAGTAATAATGAAGTAATATATAATGTATATTACAAATTGAGGTTAAACTCGGTTTTAAATATTACAGAATTGGTTATAGATGGTTCACCAACACACAGTTTGAGTCTCTCTAATCTAAGATAAGCTCTAAGCTCTAAGATAAGTTAGGCAATGAATCAGAGCAGGCATCTTGATGACACAAATCTCAGTGTGCAGCGAAAATAACCAACCTGTCTATGAGCATGCTGAAAGTGATATAATTATGATTGATTATTATTATTATTATTCAACAATACAATCAAATTCATGCAAAGTACATATATATAATAGTATGGAAAAACAAAGGACTCATGCAAAAAGTTTATGTAAATATTTTTAGTCACTAGAATGTATGTACTGTGATTTCCTGTCACTACTATTAAATTGTTTTCATTGCAATAAGCATCATCGAACTTTTGATTAAAGTACCACCACAAATTATTGTTTACCATATGAACACAAATGCATGGAAGTGAATGGGGTACTTCTGGATGTTGGCAGATATAAGCCATCAACTTCCAGTCACTTTTTAAAGCCTAGCAATCAAAAGCAGATCAATTTGGGTTTCCTTGCTGTTTGAAAGATCAAACAGCATTTAGTGCTGGTTTAAAGAAAGCATTCAGGTTCAGTATAAATGTAAAGCATTCACTCAAACATCAACTTTTATGGTACAAGTTATCTCCAAATCAATTGAATTCGATTTTGATTAATTTGTTAATATCTAGAAAACAAAACTTGGTGTCTTCACATGTAGACTGTATTCACTATATTATTAAAAACAACTCTGACATGTGCATGTGTTTCATGACATCACATGTACACGACACCACTGGTTAAACATGATGCCAGGTTAAGAGCAGGTCATCCATCACCTCCTGTCAGTGATACCCTGATGTCCTGCGAGAGCCCAGACATCACCAATACACCCTTTTGGGTTACTGTTAAATATCAGCAAGACTTATATTCTGACAGTCGTTTCTCCGGTGCCCAGCGAAGTGTATCTGAAGAGTTTCACTCACTGTGGGTCACATCACTCTTTATAGACATCCAGCTGGACACTGGATAAACTGGGTGAAAGGGTTAACTCTGCTCTAAGCTGATTTTGCAGCAAGCATAGCTGCTGTCCTTGGCAGTTTGCACAAACAACTTGCTCCTCTTATCATGAAAACATTCCGTCCAGAACCACTTGTTCCCTTTTGTGGGTAAGATTATCGTACACAGAGCAGAAGCACCCCTCCTTTAGGCAGTTCCTGTGGTCCGTGAGTGTAGGTGTTTCTGTCAGCTTACCACTATGACTGTTAGACAAGTATTGGGTCCACCCTGTTTGTTTGTATGCAACAGGGCAGGGAGTGTTTGTATAATAGAAGGAGTGCCCTTCTTTCTGTGTGCAGAAGACTTAATAAACTCTTTGATTGCTTACGAGAGTGGTTCTGTCTTCCTGCACCGAACATGCTCGCTGAGACTGAGAGATTTTACTGGACAGGTGCTAGCCGCTCTCTGGTTCCTCTTCCACGATCGGACCCGAATTGGTCGGTCCTTATCACTGGGTTTCAGTCCTGCTCATATTAAAAATGTGAAAAACTCAACATGTAGTCCAGAGCTCAGAAAAATATTAGAAATGCTTCATTATTAGAACTGTCCTTTATGATAGCAGATATTTACCATGAGTCAGAAGTTCCTCTTCCTCCACTGGACTGTGCTGGCTCCAACATGGACTGGTCATTCTTCATAGACACACAGCTGGGTTCTTCTCCTCCTCTGCTGAACTTAGGAGGGTTCCCTATGGACTGCTCACTCTTCATACACACACAGCTGGGTTCTCCTCCTCCACTGCTGAACTTAGGAGGGTTCCCTATGGACTGGTCACTCTTCATACACACACAGCTGAGTTCTCCTCCTCCACTGCTGAACTTAGGAGGGTTGCCTATGGACTGCTCACTCTTCATACACACACAGCTGGGTTCTCCTCCTCTTCTGTTGAACTTAGGAGGGTTCCCTAGGGACTGGTCACTCTTCATAGACACACAGCTGGGTTCTCCTCCTCCACTGCTGAACTTAGGAGGGTTCCCTATGGACTGGTCACTCTTCATAGACACACAGCTGGGTTCTCCTCCTCCACTGCTGAACTTAGGAAGGTTCCCTAGGGACTGGTCACTCTTCATAGACACACAGCTGGGTTCTCCTTCTCCACTGCTGAACTTAGGAGGGTTCTTCATGGAGTGGTACCTCTTCACAGACACACAGCTTGGTTCTGGAGATGCTGCACGCTTCACTCTGCGGAAAGTTCATCCACAATGTGTTTTACGTCCTGAATAATTAATTTGTATGAAAAAACTCAATCTTAATCTTAGCCTAAGTCATGATTTCCTCTTTCTTTTCAATTAGTTTAAGAACTGATATAATGTTACTCACTTTGGGTCAGAGGTTCTTCCTCCACTGCTGGAGTGATGTAGCTCCATCACTGAGGTTTTACTCTTCACACACCTGGACACTGCAGATGCTGCTCTCTGTGAATAGATAGATAGATAGATAGATAGATAGATAGATAGATAGATAGATAGATAGATAGATAGATAGATAGATAGATAGATAGATAGATAGATAGATGCTTTATTGATTTTAACATTTGCTTTAGGCAATGGATGTTTTTTCATTAAAAATAATCCAGCACCATTTACTACTAGAGATGTGGTTAAGGTAGACACATTCTTTATTAATCATAATTAGTCATTATATGATACTATCGGTTTTTAATGGAAATCAGAAAATTTCAATGGAAAAGTCAAATGAAAACAGCTGTTATTTTTTTTATTTATATTCAACTAAGGTGAACAATATCTATTAATCCACATGAAGTGTGATACAGAGTGACAGAAACAGACTTTTGAATGATGTTGTGGGGATGTAAATCACATATTTCAACTTCATCTGAGCACCATAATTTACATTTACACTTATGGCATTTGGCAGACACTCTTATCCAGAGCAACTTACAGTTTGATCACAGGTAGGCGAAGCTGGTGTTAGGAGTCTTGCCCAAGGACTCTTACTGGTTTAGTGTAGGCTGCTTACCCAGGTGGGGATTGAACCCCAGTCTACAGCATAGAAGGCAGAGATGTTACCCACTACACTAAACAACCACATAATAACAACCTCTGGGTGTAACATTCAGTTTCAGAACTGTGCTCTCATTCTCATGCTGTGTTGGAGTGGAACAGTAATTTGATCTCTCAGTAAATATTCTATCACTCTGAGCTGCTGTAATTCAGCCGTGTACAGATGACCACCCTACTCAGAGCCAATACAGCCTCAAGACTCTCCATTAGGCTACAGTTAGGTCACATTTAGTTTACACAGGACTAATCCTGTTATGGCATCTTCAGGATTTTCATATAGAAGCAGTTGATGGAATCAGTCAGGGACCGATGAGCTAGGCTTTTTAATGTAGTTTCGGGTCCAAATAGGAGCCATTTTGTCTGTGTGTTCTGTACAGTTTATGGTCTTCTCTTCCACACACATTTGATGGAAGATCACTCAAAATGGGCGGAGCTGATGGAAGTGCAGCTGATTACATTTATATCTGATTACAAATCTGAGTAACACATTGTAGACAGTTTTGCGTCATTTTTTTTCCACCTTTTAAAACCAGAAGTAAATTTTTGTCAGCATTCTGGAATCACAATGCTGAGAAACGTCCTTTAACCATGTCAGCAAACACAGCAGACAGATGGAGACATGAGCCTCAAAGTTAAAAGGCAAGGCAAGGCAAGGCAAGTTTATTTATATAGCACCTTTCATACACAACGGTCATTCAAAGTGCTTTACAAATGAAAAAATACAGAAAAATGTAATTAATGTAAATAAAATTAAATTTATGTAAATTAAAAAAAAAATTTTTTAAACATAATTAAAACAATAGATTTAAAAGAAGTTAATCAAATTTAAAAGAAGGAGATAAAAAATTAGAATAAAAATAAGAAACATGATTAAAACAATAGATATAAAGAAGTTAAATGAATGAGCATAAGAGTGCCGTTACAGGATAAATGTGGATTAAACTGAGCTGAAGGCCTGCTCAAACATGTAGGTTTTCATTCTGGATTTAAAAGTGTCTAGTGTTGGGGCTCTTCTAATACTCTCTGTCAACTGCTTCCATTTCAGAGCAGCGTAGTAGCTAAATGCCGCCTCTCCGTGTTTAGTTTTTACCTTAGGCTGCACTAACTGACCAGTTCCTGATGATCTGAGAGTTCTGCCTGGCTCATATTGCTGGAGCACATCTAATAAATATACTGGTCCTGCACCATTAAGACATTTATAGACCAGTAATAGTACCTTAGTGTCTATCCTGTAACATACTGGTATCCAGTGTAGGGATTTAAGGATAGGAGTGATGTGCTCCCTTCTTTTACTCCTAGTGAGAACTCTGGCAGCTGCGTTTTGAATCAGCTGAAGCTGTTTGATTGTCTTTTTTGGGAGTCCAGTTAGGAGCCCATTACAGTAATCAATCCTACTAGAAACAAAGGCGTGGATGAGTTTCTCCAGGTCTGCTTTAGCCAGAAAATCTCTGATTTTGTTGATGTTTTTGAGGTGATAGAAAGCTGATTTGGTGACAGCTTTGACATGACTGTTAAAAGTGAGATCAGAGTCCATTTGTACACCAAGGTTACGTACTAGTTCTTTAGATTTTAGGCCTCTCGAATCTAGATAGGCAGCTAGTCTGTGTCTTTCATTGCTATTCCCAAATAAAATATTCTCTGTTTTATCTTTATTCAACTGCAGAAACTTCATCCATTTGTTTATGTGCTCAAGGCATTTGCACAGTGAGTCTAGGGGACCGTAGTCATTTGGGCAGAGAGCCATGTAGATCTGAGTGTCATCTGCATAGTTGTGGTAAGATATCCCATAAGTATGCATGATTTCACCTAGAGGAATCATATATAAATTAAATAAGAGTGGCCCAAGAATTGAACCCTGGGGTACACCACAGGTCACTGGCACAATCTCAGAAACATTACCTTCCATCTCCACAAAGAAGCTCCTTCCTTGAAGGTATGAACGGAACCATTTTAGGACAGTTCCTGAGAGTCCAACCCAGTTCTCAAGTCTATCTATGAGAATTTTGTGGTCAATGGTGTCAAAGGCAGCGCTGAGATCAAGCAGTAGTAGAACAGACATGTTTCCTGAGTCTGTATTTAGGCGATTGTCATTGATAACCTTAATTAGTGCAGTCTCAGTACTATGATTAGGTCGGAAGCTTGACTGAAATTTGTCTAGACAGCTATTTGTGGACAGAAAGTGCATAATTTGCTTGAAGACAATTTTTCCTATTATTTTTCCAATGAATGGTAGATTAGAAATTGGTCTATAACTATTTAACAGGCTTGTATCTAGTTTTCTTTTTCAAGAGA
This sequence comes from Pygocentrus nattereri, assembly GCF_015220715.1. Classification (NCBI taxonomy): domain Eukaryota; kingdom Metazoa; phylum Chordata; class Actinopteri; order Characiformes; family Serrasalmidae; genus Pygocentrus; species Pygocentrus nattereri. The sequence goes on from NC_051232.1 coordinate 7,885,084, forward strand.
GGCTTCACAACTGCTGTTTTTAATGCACTCGGAAATACACCTGACATGAGTGAGGAATTTACTATTTGAAGAATGTTCACTAATATTGAGGAAAAGACATTCTTTAAAAACTTGGTTGGTAATGTATCAAGACTGCAAGTGGATGATTTGAGATGACTCACTGTATCAATTAAACCTTCTTCATTAATAACACTAAACTCGTCTCGTTGGTAGATGTAGGCATACAGATAGCTTGTCTGATGGTGTGGATTCTAGTATAAAAAAAATTTGCAAACTCATTACATTTCTCAGTTGAAACTAGCTCAGGGGCCATATATGTAGGTGGGTTTGTTAGTCTGTCAACCATAGTGAAAAGCACTTGTCTATTGTTAACATTATTGTTAATAATGCTAGAGAAGAAGGACTGTCTAGCTTTGCACATTATTCTATTGTAATCACACAGCCTATCTTTGAAAATCTCTTTATGTATGTGAAGGTTGGTTTTACGCCATCTGCACTCAGCCTTTCTGCATTCTCTCTTTTGGTGCTGAACTGCAGGATCATTTCTCCATGGAGCTTTCTGCTTGCATTGCATGGTTTTAACTCTAACTGGTGCAATCTGATCCAAAACACTGGCAGTTTTTGAGTTGAAACTTTCCAGCAGAGTATCAACAGAGCCAGATGGTTGGCAAGGTGAAGAGCACATTTTGGTAACAAAAAGTGCAGCTGTCCTGTCATGTATCTGTCTATTCTTAAACCTAACTTGCCTGGCACTGCTGTGGATTGAAGTCCACATTTAAAAAAATACACAGTAGTGATCAGACAATGCAACATCCTTAATAGAGGCTGAAATGTTAAGACCCTTTGAGATAACCACATCCAAAGTGTGACCATGGCAATGTGTGCTTCCAGTCACATGCTGAGAAAGTTCAAAAGATTCAAGTACATCATAGAGTTCTTTGGCATAATGGCGTAATTATCCTTGTGATTATCAATATGAATGTTGAAATCACCAGCAATAACAAAATGATCAAATTCAGTAGAAAAGATAACATATCTGTGAAGTCATCAATAAAATTAGCATTGTACCTTGGAGGTCTGTAGACAGTTACTAATAATATTCTTTGTGCCCCTTTTAAAATCATACCTAAATATTCAAAAGATGTGAAATCACCAAGTGGTAACTGCTTGCATTGGAAAGTATCATTAAACAGCATTGCTACACCTCCACCTTTCTTGCCGGTGCGTGAAACATTTAAAAAGTTAAAGTTTGGTGGAGCCGTCTCAGTTAACACAATATCAGCACTATATGAGTTTAACCATGTCTCTGTTAAAAGCATAAAATCAAGCCCGTGAGTTGTAATTAAATCATTAATTATATAAGACTTGTTTGTAAGAGATCTGATATTTAGTAGAGCTAACTTAATAACCTGTGCACTTTGTTTCAAAGACTGTGAGTTACTTCTAACATACTGCAGGTTGGATGTATTCACAGTATCTGACCTAAACTCCTTGTTCTTTCTGCTTCTGATAAGAACTGGAATGGGAGAGATAATTGGGACACAGGGTCCATGCTTGTTTTGGAAACAAGTACTGCTGATATCATCACTGTAGCAGCACGGACCCAAAAGATGTCAATTTCCTGGATTACATGGGGTGGCCTGTTCCTTTACGGTGGTGGAGAGTGGGTGGAGCTCCTGCTGGTGATGAGCTTGCGAGCGGAGCTGTCTATCTGATGGTTTATGAGCTTGTTTTTTCCTTTGAGGTTATGGGGGAGATTTGTTTAATAAATCATCAATTTGGCTGAGCTTAATTTTGGCCCCTTTCACTAACTCCTTGATTGGGGTGTGTGGTGGTGATGAGGAGAGGGGTTGCTGGGTCCTTGAGGCAGTAGGTGACTGTGGAGAAGTTGAGGTGATTTTCTGCTGTACCTGAGGACTCGCTGACAGTGAAAGCGTCAGTCTTGTCCCTACAGATACGAGCTTCTCCATGGTTTCTGGGAAGTTCAGGTGAGGTGATGAAGAAGTGGAGGTGGAGGATGGGGTAGAGATGGAGGATGGTGTGGATTGTTTATTCAGTTGTGGTGTTTCAGGCAGCTGATACAGCACAACATGGCTCCCATCTGATAACTCCTCATCCTCTTTGGGGGGAGGATGTTGTGTCTCTGTAGTGGTGACAGTGTCCTTGGGTGTTATCGCTGACGTGTCTTCACCAGTGGAAACAGAGAAGTTATACAGAGAGAAAAAGAATGTTTACCATCAGAATAACACTGTTTAAATGATCAGGATCAGATGGACACGTGAGTAAAGACGGCACAAACTATACACTCATGTTACAATATGTCTGTGTTACTATTTTAGAAACTGTTTTTATTTTGTGCAGATCATCAGCCCTGTAAAAAAACAGCCATTAGGGGTGTACTTTGTGTACTTCTGGTGCCGGACCCAAGCCCGGATAAATGGTGAGGGTTGCGTCAGGTAGGGCATCCGGCGTAAAACTTGTGCCAAAACTATCATGCAGATCACAAATATTATTGCCATACCGGATCGGTCGAGGCCCGGGTTAACAACGACCGCCTCCGGTGCTGTTGACCAGCAGGGTGCCGATGGAAATGGGTGGTTGGTTAGTGTAGTGGTGTAGACTGGGGTTCAATCCCAGGAGTACTTTGAAGAACTAATGAATGAGGAAAACGAGAGAGAGAGGAGGACAACGGGGGGAGAGATTGTGGATCAGGAAGTGCAGAGAATTAGTAAAGTGGAAGTGAGGGCAGCATTAAAAAGGATGAAGAATGGAAAGGCAGTTGGTCCAGATGACATACCTGTGGAAGTGTGGAGATGTTTAGGAGAGAAGGCAGTGGACTTTTTAACCAGGTTGTTTAACAAAATCCTGGAGAGTGAGAGGATGTGTGATGAGCGGAGAAGCAGTGTATTGGTCCCCATTTTTAAGAACAAGGGTGATGTGCAGAGCTGCAGTAACTACAGAGATATAAAGTTGATGAGCCACACCATGAAGGTATAGGAAAGAGTTGTTGAAGCAAGGCTAAGGTGAGAGGTTCAGATTAGTGAGCAGCAGTTTGGTTTCATGCCCAGAAAGAGTACCACAGATGCAATTTCTGCGTTGAGAGTGTTGGTAGAGAAGTACAGAGAAGGTCAGAAGGAGCTGCATTGTGTCTTTGTGGATCTAGAGAAGGCATATGATAGGGTGCCAAGAGAGGAACTGTGGTACTGTATGAGGAAATCAGGTGTAGCTGAAAAGTAGGTTAGGGTGGTGCAGGACATGTATGAGGATAGTGAGACAGTGGTGATGTGTGCAGTTGGAGTGACAAATGGTTTCAAGGTGAAGGTAGGGTTACATCAGGGATCAGCGTTGAGCCCCTTCTTGTTTGCAATGGTGATGGACAGGTTGACAGATAAGGTCAAGCAGGAGGCTCCATGGACCATAATGTTTGCAGATGACATTGTAATCTGTGGTGAGAGTAGAGAGCAGGTGGAAGAGAATCTGGAGAGGTGGAGGATTGCACTGGAGAGGAGAGGAATGAAGGTCAGTAGAGACAAGATGGAATACATGTGTGTGAATGAGAGGGAGGCAGGTGGAAAGGTGAAGATGCAAGGAGTAGAGGTCGTAAAGGTGGATGACTTCAAATATCTTGGGTCAACCATCCAGACCAATGGACAGTGTAGAAAAGAGGTGAAGAAGAGGGGGCAGGCAGGATGGAGTGGGTGGAGACGGATGTCAGGGCTGATGTGTGACAGAAGGATAGCAGCAAGAGTGAAAGGGAAGGTTTACAAGACAGTAGTGCGTCCTGCTATGATGTATGGTTTGGAGATTGTGGCTCTGTCTAAAAGACAGGAGGCTGAGCTGGAGGTGGCGGAGATGAAGATGCTGCCATTTTCGTTGGGAGTGACAAGGCTGGACAAGACTAGAAATCAGCAGATCAGAGGGACAGTGAAGGTGGAGCAGTTTGGAGATAAAGCCAGAGAGGCCAGGTTGAGATGGTTTGGACATGTGTTGAGGAGGAATAGTGGATATATTGGGCAAAGAATGTTGGAGATGGAGCTGCATGGTAGAAGTAGAAGAGGTAGACCTCAGAGAAGGTTTATGGATGTAGTTAAGGTGGACATGGAGATGGTTGGTGTGAAAGTAGAGGAGGCTATGGATAGGGCAAGATGGATACAGATGATCTGCTGTGGTGACCCCTAAAGGGAGCAGCCGAAAGAAGACGAAGAAGAAGAAGAAGAAGAAGAAGAAGAAGAAGAAGAAGAAGATCAGCCCTGTAAAAGGTTTTGAAGAAAAAATCTTTATTTATTAACATGACTCTCTCTCTCTGATCTGTCAGTTCATTATTAATGAACGGCATTTTCAGATAGAATCTCAGTATAAACAGACAGAAGAACTGATCATCTCTATAATCCTGATCATCATTATCAATAATGTGACACTTCATGGACTCATAGCTGAGATCAGGTGAGTCTGGTCTCTCTGAATCACCCTGATGCATAACAACAGAGGATACTGGAGCCATATATGCACAAAATACACTGCTCAAAAAAATAAAGGGAACACTTAAACAACACAATATAACTCCAAGTAAATCAAACTTCTGTGAAATCAAACTGTCCACTTAGGAACCAACACTGATTGACAATCAATTTCACATGCTGTTGTGCAAATGGAATAGACAACAGGTGGAAATCATTGGCAATTAGCAAGACACACTCAATAAAGGAGTGGTTCTGCAGGTGGGGACCACAGACTACTTCTCAGTACCTATGCTTTCTGGCTGATGTTTTGGTCACTTTTGAATGTTGGTGGTGCTTTCACACTCGTGGTAGCATGAGACGGACTCTACAACCCACACAAGTGGGTCAGGTAATGCAGCTCATCCAGGATGGCACATCAATACGAGCGGTGGCAAGAAGGTTTGCTGTGTCTGTCAGCGTAGTGTCCAGAGGCTGGAGGCGCTACCAGGAGACAGGCCAGTACACCAGGAGACGTGGAGGCGGCCGTATGAGGGCAACAACCCACCAGGACCGCTACCTCTGCCTTTGTGCAAGGAGGAACAGGAGGAGCACTTCCAGAGCCCTGCAAAATGACCTCCAGCAGGCCACAAATGTGCATGTGTCTGCACAAACAGTTAGAAACCGACTCCATGAGGATGGTATGAGGGCCCGACGTCCACAGATGGGGGTTGTGCTCACAACCCAACACCGTGCAGGATGCTTGGCATTTGCCAGAGAACACCAGGATTGGCAAATTCGCCACTGGTGCCCTGTGCCCTTCACAGATGAAAGCAGGTTCACACTGAGTCTGGAGACGCCATGGTGAGCGATCTGCTGCCTGCAACATGACCGGGTTGGCAGTAGGTCAGTAATGGCGTGGGGTGGCATTTCTTTGGAGGGCCGCACAGCCCCTCCATGTGCTCGCCAGAGGTAGCCTGACTGCCATTAGGGACCGAGATGAGATCCTCAGACCCCTTGCGAGACCATATGTTGATGCCGTTGGCCCTGGGTTCCTCCTAATGCAGGACAATGCTAGAGCTCATATGGCTGGAGTGTGTCAGCAGTTCCTGCAAGATGAAGGCATTGAAGCTATGGACTTTCCTGCCCGTTCCCCAGACTTGAATCCAATTGAGCACATCTGGGACATCCAACCACCAACGTCACGTTGCACCACAGACTGTCCAGGAGTTGGAGGATGCTTTAGTCCAGGTCTGGGAGGATATCCCTCAGGAGACCATCCACCACCTCATCAGGAGCATGCCTAGACGTTGTAGGGAGGTCATACAGGCACGTGGAGGCCACACACAATACTGAGCCTCATTTTGACTTGTTTTAAGGACATCACATCAAAGTTGGATTAGCCTGTAGTGTGTTTTTCCACTTTAATGTTATGTGTGACTCCAAATCCAGGCCTCTATTGGTTAATAAATTTGATTTCCACTGATGACTTTTGTGTGAAGTATTCAATGAGGATATTTCATTCATTCAGATCTAGGACCTGTTATTTGAGTGTTCCCTTTATTTTTTTGAGCAGTGTATATATAATATACACTACATAGTTTAAAATGTGTGTATTTATAGTAAATTTTAGGAGTTTATTATGGTACTACAGTAAACGAGTCTTCCATAGGGCAACTACAGGACAAACAAACGAGTCTTCCACAAGGCAACTACAGCACAAACAAACAAGTCTTCCACAGCTAAACTACAGCACAAACAAACGAGTCTTTCACAGCGCAACTACAGCACAAACAAACGAGTCTTCCACAGCTAAACTACAGCACGAACAAACGAGTCTTCCACAGCTAAACTACAGCACGAACAAACGAGTCTTCCACAGATAAACTACAGCGTAAACAAACAAGTCTTCCACAGCTAAACTACAGCACAAACAAACGAGTCTTTCACAGCGCAACTACAGCACAAACAAACGAGTCTTCCACAGCTAAACTACAGCACGAACAAACGAGTCTTCCACAGATAAACTACAGCATAAACAAACAAGTCTTTCACAGCTAAACTACAGCACAAACAAACAAGTCTTTCACAGCTAAACTACAGGACAAACAAACGAGTCTTCCACAGCTAAACTACAGCATAAAGGAACAAATGAGTCTTCCACAGTGCAACTACCGCACGAACAAACGAGTCTTCCACAGCTAAACTACAGCACAAACAAACGAGTCTTCCACAGCTAAACTACAGCACAAACAAACAAGTCTTCCACAGCTAAACTACAGCACGAACAAACGAGTCTTCCACGGCTAAACTACAGCACGAACAAACGAGTCTTCCACAGCTAAACTACAGCATAAAGGAACAAACGAGTCTTCCACAGCTAAACTACAGCACGAACAAACGAGTCTTCCACAGCTAAACTACAGCATAAAGGAACAAATGAGTCTTCCACAGTGCAACTACTGCACGAACAAACGAGTCTTCCACAGCTAAACTACAGCACAAACAAACGAGTCTTCCACAGCTAAACTACAGCACGAACAAATGAGTCTTCCACAGCTAAACTACAGCACAAACAAATGAGTCTTCCACAGCTAAACTACAGCACAAACAAATGAGTCTTCCACAGATAAACTACAGCATAAACAAACAAGTCTTACACTCTGCAACTACAACACAAACAAGTCTTCCACAGCGCAACTACAACACAAACAAACAAGTCTTCCACAGCTAAACTACACTAAACTAAACTAGCCGTTAGCATCTTTACCCAGAATAAAAGTCTTTAAGAAGCTCCTATACTGAACTATTCATAAGCAAAACGTAGTTTTTCACACACAGAAAAGATTCGCCGAAAGAACGTCTGATGCTCTGAAAACTGCAACGTTTTGCTGGGTTTTGGCTGGGTTACCTGAGCATTAGCTTAGCTTCAGTTGGCTGACTTTATCAGACACTTTCAGCAGAACCTAAAACAGATCCCAGCAGCTGTTCCTCTCAGATCAGTGTGGTTCTCGTTGTTCTCCTCAGTAAACTGTGTGTGTTGATCCTCAGTCAATACCTCAGAGCTTTTCTCTGATCATGTCCTTCTCTTCTCTGAACATACGCTGCTCAACTTTCACTTTCACTTTAAACCGGTGATCCGATTCAGATCCGCCTCACCTGGGCGCACAAACCATACCCACTCAGCCACGAACAGCACAGAAAGCGCTGATCACTATGACTGATCGATGTTTACTGGAATTAAAATGATGTTTCACTGAATCTCAGTGGGGCCCTGTTTGAGTTAAGTGATACTTTTTAATCCCAAAAAATGGGGATTTCTCTGCATTTAACCCATCCGTGAAGTGAAACACCACACACACACACAGCGGTGGGCAGCCCTATCCAAGGCGCCCAGGGAGCAATTGGGGGTTAGGTGTCTTGTTCAAGGACACCTCAGTCATGGACCGTCAGTGCTGGGGATTGAACCGGCAACCTTCCGGTCACAGGACCTAACCTCCAGCCCACGACTGCCCCTTGGCATCATGCTCTTTCACCATTGAATGAATGAGTGAACAAGCAGATTTCTTTCTGATTAAGAACGATGTTCATAATAATCAAAAGCTGGATCTGTTGTTAGTGTGAAACAGACTGAAGACTGGCCTATATAACTATCCAGATGTGGACACACTGGAGAACACTTTTACTTTAACCCAGCAGAAACCTCCAGATCCATTTCTTCTGCCAAATACAGCTAAGAGAAGCTGCATAATGGACAACATAACGCTCATCATGACGGAGGAGCGCTGTGACTAGCCCTGTTTCACTCCATCAATCATCAGAGTCAAAGTCAGCTTCATTCTGATCAGCCGAGACTGTGAAACGTTTATCAGAACAGCTACTGTTCCCTCAATATCCAGTAGATGTCGCCAGAGTGGAGCTAATGACGCCTCCTATTGTTCGGCTTGGCATGTTGTCCCCGCTGTCATGCCGTACTTTCTGTGTACGTTTTAATAAGTTGAGTGTTGCTGAGATTCTCTATGAATGGACGCATTTTACAACAGTGTGTCCGACATCAGGCAGCGTTTTTTAGGGGGACGTCTGGCTCCTATCACCACCTCTGTGTAAAAACGTCCTCTCTAAGTGTTAGTTATCCATAATACAATCCGTTTATATTAGACACCTGTTCTGGAAACAACGTGAACACACAGAGAAACACTCGTCAGCTTCTTTATGTTGTTTCAGAGTATTAAATGAAAATAATAAGCTTTTAAAACAGTTTATTTTTATGCATATATTTTTTATCAGAAACACAGGAATAAAAGATTAAAATAATAATGAAATGTGAGACATAATAATTTTAATGATATCAACTCAGGTGCTCTAAAGACCCAGCACAGTAGTTTTCCTCCTTACTTCAAATGTTTAATTAGCAAGACGTCTGTGATTATCTTCATACTTCTGATTCAGTCCAGCTGAACTGAACTGAAAAAAAAAATTCTTTGACTCAACGGGCCTCACTTACCAAACTCAGTTGCTTCTACTGTACACATGCAGTTTGTTAGCTTTACTTTTGAAATAAATATGAGCAACACACAAATGTCATTATTTTCTGAACACATATGATAAAATATACGAAAGAATAATGGCAAATCAATTCCACATCCAGTTCAACTCAAATTCATCCATCTTATTTCAGGTCAGTAACTATATCATATTCTTCCTGAGCCGCATTTAACAGATCCTCACAGAGCAGAGATCTTTTGTCATTTTTGAACACAATTCATTATGTTTCTGCTGCTTTGTCTCTTTGTGGCCAGCTAAGAACTAAGACAGTTATGCTATACTATGTTATGCTAGCTAAGAATAAGGTTAGGTATCATAAATTAAGTGGTTTCTTCAGTCTAAAATTTGAAGGTACTCTCATGAACAAATTGCTAATGTTGTATATTTTAGAGACACGAAGACACCTGGTAAACTGTAACCTGCTTCATTAGCTGTTTGGAATCATAGCTGCATCTGGATCACTGTAAGGTAAAATTATGGATGGCAGCTCACCTCCTGAAGCTCAATCCTAGCAAGACTGAGCTGCTGTTCATCCCTGCAACTACAGGTCCTCATCGCGTTCTCGTCATCTCATTTGAGAACTCTCTGATTGTTCCGTCTGTAAAGGCAAGAATTCTTGGTGTGACTCTGGATGGCCAGTTATAGTTCTCGACTCGCAAACCTGACTCGGTCATGCAGGTTTCTCCTGTAAAACAACCGGAGGATCTGACCCTTTTTCACTTGAGAGGCCACCTAGGTACTATTTTAGTCTCTGGTCATCTCAAGACTCTCTTGGCTGGTCTACCCATGTGGCCATCAAGCCTCTGCAACTCATCCAGAATGCAGCAGCACAGCTCGTCTTCAATCTGCCCAGGTTTTTAAGGCCATTAAAAACACCTTCTGAGGGAGCATGCCACCACAGCCCCTTAATAAAGGCTTAGCCCCCCATACATAAATCTGTAGTGATGTCTCTGCTCAGAAGCTAAAGCAGAGTAAAGCTTATCTAATGTTGGAAAGATTTACCACAGCCCAAGATAAAAACAAGAAATGTCTGGAAAACACCCAATCATAGATCCCAGAAACTAAAAAGAGAAGAGCACAGTTGTAGCGGTAGGAGCGATCGAATCTACTTCACACATGACAGTTTAATTCGGTTACAAATCTGGGACATGAATTCCTTTGTAGTCAGGGATCTGAAAAGGTAGTTACAAAATCATCCACAAAGGATTCAATAATGAGCTTTATTATTCATTAACTAGTAAATAATGCATTACAAGGTAAAACATTGCACTAACCTCTCCATGGATCACCACCTTATCGTGGTGGAGAGGTTTGTGTGCTTGAAGGACCCTAGGAGCTATGTTGTCTGGAGCAAAAGCTCCTGGTAGGGTCTCCCATGGCAAACTGGTCCTAGGTGACAGGCCAGACAAAGTGTGATCCATAACCACCCCTATGAGGACAACAAAGCAGGACTCGTGTACCCTGCCCGGATCAGGGTTACCGGGGCCCCACCCTGGAGCCAGGCCTGGGGGAGGGGCTCGCCAGCGAGCGTCTGGTGGCCGGGCATTCACTCATGGTGCCCGGCCGGGCCCAGCCCGAAGGAGCTACATGAGTCCCCCCTCCCATCGACCCACCACCGATGGGAGGGGCAGTAGTAGGGGTGCGGTGCATTGTGGATCGGGCAGTGTCCGAAGGCGTGGGCCTTGTCGTTCTGATCCTCGGTTGCTGAAACTGGCTTTTGGAACTTGGAACGTTACCTCACTGGCAGGGAAGGAGCCTGAGTTGGTGCGCGAGGTCGAGAGATACCGGCTAGATATAGTCGGGCTCACCTCAACACACAGCTTGGGCTCTGGGTCCAATCTCCTTGAGAGGGGCTGGACTTTTTTCTTTTCTGGAGTTGCCCATGGTGAGAGGCGGCGGGCAGGTGTGGGCTTTCTCATAGCCCCTCGACTCGGCGCCTGTATGTTGGGGTTTTCCCCGGTGGACGAGAGGGTAGCTTCCCTACGCCTTCGGGTTGGGGAACGGGTCCTGACTGTTGTCTGTGCTTATGCACCGAACAGCAGTTCAGAATACCCAGCCTTCATAGAGTCCTTGGAAGGGGTGCTTGAAAGTGCTCCTCCTGGAGACTCGATTGTCCTACTGGGGGACTTCAACGCTCACGTGGGCAATGACAGTAAGACCTGGAGGGGTGTGATTGGGAGGAATGGCCTCTCTGATCTGAACCCGAGTGGTGTTCAGTTTTTGGACTTCTGTGCAAACCACAGTTTGTCCATAACGAACACCATGTTTGAACACAAGGATGTCCATAAGTGCACATGGCACCAGGACACCCTAGGCCGCAGTTCAATGATTGACTTTGTAGTCGTGTCAGCGGACTTGCGGCCATGTGTACTGGACACTCGGGTAAAGAGAGGAGCTGAGCTGTCAACTGATCACCACCTGGTGGTGAGTTGGATCAGGTGGTGGGGGAAGATGCCAGTCAGACCAGGCAAACCCAAACGTATAGTGAGGGTTTGCTGGGAACGTCTGGAGAACCTGTCAGATTGATCTTCAACTCACACCTCCGTCAGAACTTTGACCAGATATCGGGGGAGGTGGGGGACATTGACTCAGAATGGGCCATGTTCCGCTCCTCCATTGTTGAAGCGGCTGACTGTAGCTGTGGTCGCAAGGCAGTTGGTGCCTGTTGGGGCGGTAATCCTCGAACCCGGTGGTGGAAGGCAAAAACCCGGGTGTGGGAAGAGTTCGGTGAGGCCTTGGAAAGTGACTAAGTCGGCTCCGAAAAGATTCTGGCAAACCGTCAGGCGACTCAGAAGGGGAAAGCAGTGTGCCACTAGCACTGTATATAGTGGAGATGGTGTGCTGCTGACTTCGACTGAAGACGTCATTGGGCGGTGGAAGGAATACTTTGAGGACCTTCTCAATCCCACCAACATGTTCTCCAGTGAGGAGGCAGAGTCTGGGGACACGGGAATAGGCTTGTCCATTACTGAGGCCGAAGTCGCTAAGGTAGTTAAAAAGCTCCTTGGCGGCAGGGCTGCAGGGGTGGATGAGATCCGTCCCGAGTTCCTCAAGGCTCTGGATGTTGTGGGGCTGTCTTGGCTGACACGCCTTTTCAACATTGCATGGACATCGGGGGTGGTGCCACTTGATTGGCAGACTGGGGTGGTGGTGCCTCTTTTTAAAAAGGGGGACCGGAGGGTGTGTTCCAACTACAGGGGAATCACACTCCTCAGCCTCCCTGGTAAGGTCCATGCAAGGGTACTGGCTTATAGTCGAACCTCGGATTCAGGAGGAGCAGTGCGGGTTCCGCCCTGGTCGTGGAACACTGGACCAACTCTTTACCCTCTCCAGGATTCTCAAGGGTTCATGGGAGTTTGCCCAACCAGTCCACATGTGCTTTGTGGATTTGGAGAAGGCATTCGACTGTGTTCCCCGGGGTATTCTGTGGGAGGTGCTTCGGGAGTACGGGGTACATGGCTCTTTGCTACGAGCCATTCAGGCCCTGTACAAACAAAGCAGGAGCTTGGTTCGCATGGCCGGCAGTAAGTCAGACTTTTTCCCAGTGAGAGTTGGACGTCAGGGCTGCCCTTTGTCACCGATTCTATTCATAATTTTTATGGATAGAATTTCTAGGCGCAGTCAGGGGATGGAGGGTGTCCGGTTTGGTGACCTCAGGGTCACATCGCTGCTGTTTGCAGATGATGTGGTCCTATTGGGGACATCAGGCCGTGAACTTCAGCTTGCACTGGATCGGTTTGCAGCCGAGTGTGAAGCGGCCGGGATGAGGATCAGTACCTCCAAATCCGAGGCCATGGTTCTCACGCGGGAAAGGGTGGAGAGCCCTCTCTGGGTCGGGGATGAGCTCTTGCCTCAAGTGGAGGAGTTTAAGTATCTTGGGGTCTTGTTCACGAGTGATGGTACAAGGGAGCGGGAGATTGACAGGCGGATTGGTGCTGGGTCAGCAGTGATGCGGGCTCTTTACCGGTCTGTTGTGGTAAAGAAAGAGCTGAGCCATAAGGCAAGGCTCTCGATTTACTGGTCGATCTATGTTCCCACCCTCACCTATGGTCATGAGCTTTGGGTAATGACCGAAAGAACGAGATCGCGAATACAAGCGGCTGAAATGAGTTTCCTCCGCAGGGTGGCTGGACTCTCCCTTAGAGATAGGGTGAGAAGTTCGGTCATCCGGGAGGGACTCGGAGTAGAGCCGCTGCTTCTTCACGTCGAGAGGAGCCAGTTGAGGTGGTTCGGGCATCTTGTTAGGATGCCTCCTGGACGCCTCCCTTGGGAGGTGTCACAGGCAAGTCCACCGGGGAGGAGACCCCGGGGAAGACCCAGGACACGCTGGCGTGACTATATCGCCCAGCTGGCCTGGGAGCGCCTCAGAATCCCTCCCAGGGAGCTAGTGGAAGTGGCTGGGGAAAGGGAGGTCTGGGCTTCATTGCTCAGGATGCTGCCCCCGCGACCCGAACCCCGGAGAAGCGGAAGATGATGGATGGATGGATGGACATTGCACTAACTCATGTATTTAACTAATATACATATATGAATGAGATTATTTAAAGAACAAAAATAGAGGAAATGGTAAAAATAATCTCAACAGTTAACAAAACACATTCAGCATGCAAAGGCTAAACTAAAGCTCAAAGAAAGAAACCAGCAGGCCGAGAGAGAGAGAGGGAGAGAGAAGGATAAAGAGCCAAGCACAGTGTCAACTGTTTCTCAAAACATCCATCATTGCAGATACAATACAACAAAACAAATTTGAGGGAGAATATGCAGTACCACACTTTCTCAGTGGGTGTATTAAATTGAATTGAAGTGAACCATTTGTCACTGTGTTTTGCACACTGTGAAATTAGACCTCTGCATTTTACCCATCTGTGCAGTGAAACACCCACATACATGCATACTAGTGAACACACACTAAGTGGCAGTGAGCACACTTGCCTAGAGCAGTGGGCAGCCCTAACCACAGAGCCCGGGGAGCAGTTGGGGGTTAGGTGCCTTGCTCAAGGGTGCTTCAGTCATGGACTGTCAAAGGGCTCGAACCGGAAACCTTCCGGTCACAGGGCTGGTTCCCTAACCTCCAGCTAATTAACCAAAAGTTAATTTTATGCTTATCTTGTAGAAACAATGTAAAACAAAATTACAGTGTAAAACAAAAAACAGCTTGAAATCAATCCAGAAGTCACTTTTTTCCTGCAGGCCTTCACTCTTAAGATGTTATGTGTTTTGGTTGTTGGCCATTATTGCGCATTTCCAACACTATCCTGTGTGAATGCACTGGTGTCTTTTGAGATTACCCCTGTTGATTAAAACTCTTCCCACACTCTGAGCAGTGATATGGTTTCTCCCCTGTGTGAATGCGCTGGTGTATTTGGAGATTACCCTCTACAGTAAAACTCTTCCCACACTCTGAGCAGTGATACGGCTTCTCTCCTGCGCTGGAGTATTTTCAGAGAACTCTTTTGAGTAAAATTTGTCCCACACTCTGAGCAGTGATGTAGTTTTACTCCTGTGTGAATGTGCTGGTGTCTTTTGACATCACTCAGTTGAGTAAACGTCTGTCCACACTCTGAGCAGTGATACGGTTTCTTCCCTGTGTGAATGCACTGGTATATTTGAAGAGATCTCTGTACAGTAAAACTCCTCACACTCTGTGCAGTGATATGGTTTCTATCCTGTGTGAATGCACTGGTGTCTTTTGAGATTACCCTGTTGATTAAAACTCTTCCCACACTCAAAGCAGCGATACGGTTTTACTCCAGCATGAATGCGCTGGTGTATTTGGAGATTACTCTGTATAGTAAAACTCTTCCCGCACTCTGAGCAGTAATACGGTTTCTCCCCTGTGTGAACGCGCTGATGTATTTGGAGATTACTCTGTTGCCGAAAACTCTTCCCACACTCTGAGCAGTGATATGGTTTCTCTCCTGTGTGAATGCGCTGGTGTATTTTGAGAGAACTCTTTTGAGTAAAATTTGTCCCACACTCTGAGCAGTGATATGGTTTTACTCCTGTGTGAATGTGCTGATGTTACTGGAGAGAGCCCTGTTGCCTAAAACTCTTCCCACACTCTGAGCAGTGACACGGTTTCTCTCCTGTGTGAATGCGCTGGTGTGTCTTGAAATTACTCTGTACATTAAAACTCTTCCCACACTCTGAGCATTGATACAACTGCTCTCCTGTGTGAATGCGCTGGTGTATTTTCAGAGAACTCTTTTGAGTAAAATTTGTCCCACACTCTGAGCAGTGATATGGTTTTACTCCTGTGTGAATGTGCTGGTGTCTTTTGACATGACTCAGTTGAGTAAACGTCTGTCCACACTCTGAGCAGTGATACAGTTTCTTCCCTGTGTGAATGCGCTGGTGTATTTGGAGATCACTCTGTACAGTAAAACTCTTCCCACACTCTGAGCAGCAATACGGCTTCTCTCCTGTGTGAACACGTTGGTGTTTTTTGAGATTACCCTGTTGGTTAAAACTCTTCCCACACTCTGAGCAGTAATACGGTTTCTCTTTTGTGTGAATGCTCTGGTGTACTGAGAGATTACTCTGTACAATAAAACTCTTCCCACACTCTGAGCAGTGATACGGTTTCTCTCCTGTGTGAATGCGCTGGTGTTCTGTGAGAGCACTCTGTACAGTAAAACTACCCAGGATCCAAGCAGAAGTGATTTCTCTCCCAGAAGCGTTTGTAAGATGTGTTCACGTGGGGGGTACCAGATGATGTTTGCCGAGTACTTGAACGTCTACTGGATGCCATGTTCTCATACTTCATCTGTTTCAGCAGCTTAATATTCTTCTTGGTACAATTTCCTGATGTGTTTATGGAGGCACGTTTAGGCTGAGTATGAAAGTGCAGAAGTCTTGAAACAAGACATCATTCATTTCTGAAAATAGAAAAAAGAAAAATCAAAACTAAACTCGATGTGCAATGCAATAAAAGCAGTCTGATCAACATCATGAATGCTCCACTTACATCACTTGGCAGACTGTGTAAAGAAAGAATAAACTTCCATCTGATTTGGAAAAGCCAATAACCTTCTAACTCAAACACTGAATACGCATACAGACCAAAGTGTCATACCATCATGCTTATATATTTTGCATAATTTCCACTGAGTGTTACTGGATCCTCTGCTTTACAAGGTTGTTGGCGAACTGAAATGAGTTTTAGGGTTAGGCTTAGTAATAGCCATTGGCTCATCTACACAGCTGACTGAGGATAATTCCTTATTAGTCAACATTGGGGTAATTCTCAATTTCTCTTACAAAGCAATAGAAAAATATGTAAATCTCAATACTTCAGGCTTATAATTGTTTACTGTATGAAATGGCAGTACGAAAAAGACCAAGAATTATCTCTGAAAAAAACTGGTTGTGAACAGCCCATCAATGCAAAGTAAAACCCCTGACTCACTGTCGAAGACCTCCAAGATGATTTGGCTGGCACAGGCACAAATAACCTACTACAAAGACATCCTATATGTGGAAAGATTATCAGAAGGTAACATTACCTGTGATCTCATCACAAATGTCAATGTCTGGAATTTGCAAAAAACTTAGTGGCTGCCCAAACATTTGCACAAACATCACAATTTAATTTTAATTTCTTCCCCTCTAACATACAAACCTCATTTCCAGAAAAGTTGTGACATTTTTAAAAACGTGATAAAAACAAGAATCTGTGATTTGTTCGTTTTCTTTAAACCTTTTAGCCAACAAATGTCCAAAGAAATGACTTATTTTTTTGCTGCCCAAACTGACTGCATTTTGAAAATGAACAAATTTTGAATGCAATGCCCGCATTCGGCGCCGCTCCGGTTCTCGGGCCTTCGGCGCCGCTCTGTTTACCGGCTCCTTAGCCTGCTAACTAGCTAGCCACCATGCTAAAAACACTGAGCGCTGCTGCTCCGTCCAGCTCTCCGCGCGCAGCACTGACTGGTTTTCAGCGGTTTCTACTGACTTCTCGAGCAGGGCGGTCGTATTTACAACCGGCTCGCTTCACAAACAGCGTGCATCTTTATCTTTCATGATTATAACTTACCGAACCCGCTGCAGCTGCAGCGCCTGCCCGTCCGAGACTGGACCGCTCAGAGTTTGAATCCCAGCGCGGCTCCGTGATTCCGCGACCTCATTGGTTGTGCTTGAAGGCGGAGCTGACGATGCTGTGATTTGATTGGCTGTGACCGAGGGGGGCGGGATGCAGCCTGGCGAGCTGAGCAGCCTGTGGATCCACGTTCAGAGCGAACTTCTCCATCAGGACAGCGAGCTGCGTTTGGGGGAAGCTCTGAAGCGGAGACTCCGTCAGAGGTTAAAGAGCTGTAAGTGCCGCTTTAAGCTGCTTTCACTCCTGATATGTCAGCCTAACTGACTGACGAGTGTCTGTAAATGTCTGTTGGAGCCTCACTGATGGAGGTGCTGCTCGTCCTGCAGTGGTTTAGAGGAGGAGCTGCTGTGATCGGGGTTTGGGGATCTTCTGTGCGTCTCCACGCTGCGTTTATGAACGTCTGCCGTCTGAAATGTTCAGATAGTGGGTGTAAAATCCTCATGTCTGCGTGTTTGGCTGTCCCAGGTGGTGCTTTGTGAACGGGCTGTGTGTCTGAGCAGCAGCAGATGTGGCTTTTCCCTGTCTGTGTCTGATATGGAGGTGTTTTTAGAAGAACACACGGGTGATCATGTGATGGAGTGATACCTCTGTTTGTCTTCATTTGTAGGATGTGGATTAATCAGTCGCTGCTTAGTAGGATCTTAAAATGAGTGTTTATCCTGCAGCAAATGGCTCAACCAAGCTGGTCGTTGTTCTGGATGGACTGAGTCTCTCTAAGGTTGAAGCTGATCCGCTACATTACAGATATTTATTAATAAGATGAACTTAAACACAAGCAGACTTTACACTAACTTTAGCTGGTGTCAAAGAAATGACATTGGGTGCCTTTACTTGCACTCAATAATCCAGAAAATCTGATTTTGTCAGTAATCTGATCAACACGTTTAAATGCACTTGAGTGATCAGATACTGGGGTAATGCCAGATCTACATGAGTCAGACTGTAATCAGATTTCTGCTTTGCAGCCAGTCAATAAAGTCACTTTTTTTAAACATCGCACCACTTCACCTGAAGATATGAACATACGTCATTGAGAAGATAAACAATATTTAAATCCTTTATTTCTTGCTTGGTTTCTGCATCGCTCCAACACTTTTGCTGTGTCTCGCATGAGACTGAGGAATCCAATTTCTGCAGTTATCCAATTATTCAAAACGGTCATGTAAATGTCATACAATAATGGCATTATTGACAAAATCTGATTTTCTGCAGTTATTAGATTATTGAGTGCAAGTAGACGCACTCATAGTTGGTGGTTTATTTTCTGTTTATTGTATAATAGCCGCTGTTTATAATAATAATAGCCACGATGGCATTTAGCTAGTGTAAGTGTAGTAGTAGTAGTAGTAGTGTGGTCCACTCAGACTGGCACAACACACACTAACACGCCACCACATCAGGGTTACTGCAGTGCTGAGAATGACCCACCACCCAAATAGGACTTGCTCTGTGATCTTTTTGTATATTTGCAGCTTCTCAATTGTGTCTTTTTGGCACACGATTAGATGCAGTGTCTTGTTCACACTGTCAGTTGGGTTTGTTTGGTGTTTCACAAACAAACATTCTGACAATCGTGCTTTGAAAGAAGCACACTACTTTTCAAAAAGTAGCTAAAAAGTAGTGCAGTACTTTTTAAAAAGTAGCTAAATTGTAGCTAGCTGCGAATTTTGGGAAAGTAGCTACAAAGTAGCTAACTGCTAATTTTTCAATACCTATCCTAATCCTGTTACTGGGATATGGTGACTTATTTGTTTACTTCATCAGATGACAGTGGGACTATGGGAGCAGCAGTGAGCTGAAGCAGGCCGAGGCTGTTAGACTGTAATCATCTGGTGAGAGAGTCAGGTATAGCTGTGTGTCATCTACATAACTATGGTAATCGTTGGTGTCATTCTGTTGGAGTGATTGGGTGAAGAACAAAAAGAAGATGGTTCTTTATTTTTTCATTCCAGTCCAGCTTAGGTGAGCACCACCCAGCCTGAAGAATACAATGTTGGAAAGCTCCACATAATTTCAAAGACAGTCATTTTAGCACTGATTTGCTGCCCATGTTCTTGATAATGGAGTCACCCACGTTCAGTGTTTGATGCAGTGTTGGTGTCTGCCAAGAACAGTGGTGGACTGTAATGAGGTAAATGTAATTTGCTACTGTACTTAAGTAGTTTTTTTCATGTATCTGTATTTTACTGGAGTATTTCCATTTTTGGTGAATTTGCTTTTACTCCACTAGATTTCAAAGTCAAATATCTGACTTTTTACCCCACTACATTATGCAAAATTTGTTGTTCCTTTTGGTCTATGTGTGCATAAAAAACATATCATGTCAAAACAAAAGAAGAGTAAAGCCAGAGCACCAATCAGGACAGAGCAGTCACTTTGTTTAGAGCTGGTTTTGACCTGTTGGTCATACCGACCCAGTGCAGCACACGGTTCAACGTCAGCGCAACATTTACATTTACAGCATTTAGCAGACGCTCTTATCCAGAGCGACTTACAAGAAGTGCTTTGTCAATCTAGAGAAAGTATCTTTGCTAGTTACCAATAGCTTAGAGAAAAAGACAGTCCTGAGCTCAGATACTGCTAGAAACAAAATGTCACTGCAGACACCAAGAGAAAAAGAAACGGAGTTGAACGCAGAATTCAATGCAATACAATAACAATAAGATACAATACAATAAATAAAATAAGTGCAGCATAAATGATGAACTAACCTAACTTTGTGTAAATAGAGCACAATATAGCAATATGTCCACATATGCAGTCGTGACTGATGCGACCATTTCCATCCATCCATCCATCCATTTTCTAAGCCGCTTCTCCGTCAGGGTCGCGGGGGGATGCTGGAGCCTATCCCAGCAGTCTTCGGGCGGAAGGCAGGATACACCCTGGACAGGTCGCCAGTCCATCGCAGGGCAGACAGACACACACAGACAGTCACTCACACCTAGGGGCAATTTAGCATGTCCAATTGGCCTGACTGCATGTCTTTGGACTGTGGGAGGAAACCGGAGAACCCGGAGGAAACCCACGCAGACACGGGGAGAACATGCAAACTCCACACAGAAAGGACCCTGGCCGCCCGGTCGGGGAATCGAACCCAGGCCCTCCTCGCTGTGAGGTGACAGCGCTACCCACTCCAAGCCACTGCCTGTTTTCACAGCTGCCGAGTGGAAGGAGGCTTAGAAGCTTGAAGACCAGATCTAACCGGTTCCGAGACAGCTTCTTCCCCCAGGCGACCAGACTGTGGAACAGACAGTAGAACAGTGTTCTGCCCTACCCACCCCATTGCCACCCCATACGAACTCAATGCACTCTGCACTTTACCCTGCACTCCACTACTTTACTTTACACTGCACATTTGGACTCATTCTCTACCATGCACTTTACTCTAAGTTACTCTAAGTCAACTACTGGACTATCTCCGCACTCACACACATACATAGATTATTGCACATGTACACAGCATTGCAGTATCTATATTTTATGACTTTTTACCTCACATTCAGTGCAATAAGATTATGTATATAATGTATGTCTGTGTATATTGTTTAAGTTAGTTTATTGTATATTGTATATCGTATATATATATATATATATATAATATAAATTTTATATATACAAAACATTATTTTAATTTATATGTATATATATATATATATATATATATATATATATATATATATATATATATATATATATATTTTTTTTTTTTTTTTTTTTTTTCTACTTAATTTTTTTCTAATTATTATGACTACTATTATTACTATTTTCTCTCACCATTCTGCTCCATGTTGTAAATACTGTCGCTGCATTCAGTGGGAACTTGCACCCAAGTTTTTCACTCACCTGTACTACTGTACTCTTGTGATGTGACAATAAATCTGTGATTTATTTATATGTGATCTCTTTGATTTGATTTGATTTGAACAGTCTGCGAGACGGTGAAAAGCTGGTCCATTGTTCCACGGCCAGGATGGAATCCGCATTGTTCCTCCTCAATCTGAGGTTCAACTATCAGTTGGAGTCTCCTTTCCAGCACCTTGGCATAGACTTTCCCAGGGAGGCTGTGATAGCCCGATAGTTGGAAAACACTCTCCAGTCCCCTTTTTAAAAAATGGGGACAATCACACCGGTCTGCCAGTCCAAGGGTACTGTTCCTGAGGTCCATGCAATATTGCAGAGGCACGTCAGCCACGACAGCCCCAAAACATCCAGAGCTTTAAGCAAATCCCCCCCGGTGCCTTGCCACTGAGGAGCTTGCCAACTACCTCAGTGACCTCCACCACGGAAATGGAGGTTCCGGCTCTGACTCCTGTTACTCCTGTTAGGGAGGCATGTCCCCCAGATGAAGGAGTTCTTCAAAGTGCTCCTTCCACCGACCGACAATTGCCGAATACAGCTTGGGCACAGCCACCCCAACCACTCCTGAGTCGCTTGACAGTTGTCCACAACCTCCTTGAAGCTGACTGGAATTCGTTTTCCATGACTTCGCCAAACTCCTCCCACAGCCTGGATTTTGCTTCTGCCACCATTGCGGCTGTCACCTTTTTCGCCTGTCAGTACCTCTCTGCTGAGTGGGTAGTCCTTCGGGCCATCCAGTCCCTAAAGGCCTCTTTCTTCAGCTTGATGGCCTCCCTCACCACTGTTGTCTACCAGGGCATTCTCGGGTTACCGCCCCGACAGGCACCCACAAGCTTTTGGCCACAGCTATGCATGGCAGCTTCCACAATGGAATTTTTGATCAGGGTCCATTCAGACTCCATGTCCCCTACCTCCCCTGGGACATGAGAAAAGCTCTCCCGGAGGTGCGAGTTCAAATAATTCCGAACAGGGGCCTCCGACAGTCGTTCCCAGCACACCCTCACTATTCACTTGGGCGTACCAGGTCTGACCATCAGTTTTCCTTGCCATCTGATCCACCTCTCTTTACCCAAGTGTCCAGAACATACAGTCCCAAGTCAGATGAAACGACAACAAAGTTGATCATTGATCTCTGATCCAAGGAGCTTTGGTACCATGTACATTTATGAACATCCTTGTGTTCAAACTTGGTGTTTGTTATGGACAATCCATGCCAAGCACAGAAGTCCAATAACAATTTACCATTCGGGTTTAGATCGGGCAGGCCGTTCTTCCCAATCACGCCTCTCCAGGTCTCCCATTCATTGCCAACATGAGCATTGAAGTCCCCCAGTAAGATTATGGAGTCTATAGGTGGGACCCTTTCCAGAACCCTGCCCACTCGCTTCAAGAAGGTCGAATACTCTGACCTGTTTGGTGCATAAGTACACACAACAGGTCAGAGTTTTCCTCTCTGCAATTTTAATTCGCATTGAGGTGACCCTCTTGTCCACCGGGACAAACTCCTCTCACCCTGTGCAACCCCTGAGTAGGAGAGGGACCAACACCTATTAAGGAGTTTGGTTCCAGAGCTGACTCACTTCCGCACAAGCTCCGGCTCCTTCCCCCTCAGTTAGGTTACATTCCATGTGCTAAGAGCCAGTTTCTGCCGCAAGGGCCCCCCCGCTACCCCATGCTGGAACCACATGGTCCCCCCACATTGCCTCTTCGGGCTGAAACCGGCCGGGTTACATGGGTTGCCCAGCCACCAGGCGCTCGCCGGGGGACACTACCCCTGGGCCTGGCTCCAGTGGTAGGTCCTGGTGACCCTCTCTTGGGCAGGGTACATGGTATTCTGTGCCCATTTTTCACGGTGGGTTTTTTTTTTTTTTTGTATATGAGGTAGAGTTCCATTCTAATGGTCAGTGATCCACACTTCTGCAGTATGTTCACTCAAACAGCCCAGACAGGATAAATTAAGTCCACTGAGCTGCAGTCTCTACTTTTATACTCTGATTAATCTTTAGTGAGATTAACTTGCATCACACAGTGAAGTGTTTGATTAATCAAACACATCCATAATATTAAATTGTCTGTTTTGTACAGTAATGTATTAAAGTCTTAGGTCAGACTAGAATCAGCCATTTCTGAGACTCTAATAGTTTAATGCATGTTTGTCAGCGTTTGTGGCTCCAGACTGAACTGATAACCCTAAATGCTAAACTCCATCATGGAGAGAACAGCAACAGATCTGATCCAGGTTAACTGATCTGAACTAGATTAACTCAGGATTACATAAGCAGTACTTTACTAGAATTGAATCAGTAATTTCAACAGATTAGTAAACCAAAAAAAATCAGTGAGGACAGTTATGATGTTTTACAGGGATCCTTGGAAGGGGTCTTCACAATGTTTAATTTTTTCAAGATTCAAGAGTTTTATTGTCATATGCACAGCAGAACAGGTAGTTACACTGTACAATCAAATTCTTACTTTGCTGATCCTCCATTCATCAAATATAATCTCAATAATATAACCGCAAGTGGCAATCTGTGGGGTCCAAGCACCAGGAAGACACCGAGGAGTAAAGTAGTGGCCACTGATCGTAGAATGAACTTTTCCTATGATTAAGACCACTAGGTGATACATCTGCTACAATCTAAGCAACTCAGTTTAACATCCGTGACAGGGACTTGAACCCACGACCCTGGAGTTCAAAGGTGAAGGCTCTCATGAAACAATTTATTGAAAGGAAGCAACAAGGAACCATGCACCATTTTAGGACAAAGTAGTAGCATAAACAAATTACATGTCTCTGGACATAGAAGGCAGCAAACCGTTGGATTTTTAATAAAGACTCTTCCTTAAAATTTAGGTAATTAAGTGTGTGTTCACAACTGCTACAGCACCACGTGACCTCTGTGACAGAGAATCAAACCCACAACCTTAATCTTCAAAGGTGGGTGCTTTCATGTTGAGCTACAAGTACACTCTCAGTTTGTCATTTTGTATATTTGTGTCAAATTTGGTTATATTCAGACAATTATTGGAGTATTATTTCAGCCTTTGTGGCAGAATAAGCCAATTTATACCAATTTATTCAAATATTCAGCAACACTGTGCTTAAAAGTCATATTTTCAATATGATTGTTTAAAGAAAAATGAAATGAAATTTCATGTATATGTCAACAATGACATGTGCAGCTACTGATTTGGCTCTCTGTGGTGCCCAGAGAAAAACTGTTGCTCTGAATAAAATTAGCTGAAATTAAATAATAGGATTTCCTGTACAGTACAACCTACACATATTTGCAAAGTGACAATTCTCTAAGATGCATAATTTGAAACAATTGTCATGTTTTTATTGTATTTACTCTTAGACAGGAATAATTACATTTTAGATTTTTGGCAGTAAACTGAACATTGTAAGAGCGAACATAAGCAGAATCAAGCCAAATGTCATACGTTCCCTTCAACTGATTATTATCAATATACAAATTGATTTTGGTCACAATCAGAGCATAAGTGACAGATTTGTGTCCCTTGTTTCCGAATAGGCTGGACTGAACTGATTATTCCATAATTTGCAATAACGTACTTAAAAGGCAAGATTTTTTTAAACAATTATTGGTCTTGAGACTTCAGCGGTTGTTTCGAAACCAAGCTTGAAACAATACAAGAAACACAGAAAAACAATAGAATTTTTAAAAAGACATGTATTTGCAAAATTGTCAGGCACGCTGGAATACATAAAATATAAAAATGATCTCGACCTAAAGACATACAGTAAACGTTTCCATTAATTGTATATATTTTTAAAATTAGTACAACATCGACATTTGCAGTTATTGATTTGGCTCCCTCTGGTGGCCAGAGAAATATAAAACACCTCTTATTAAAATTTCTTGAAATCAAGTGATATGATTTCCTGTAGAGTTAAGCAATCTACACATATTTACAGAGCGTTAATTCTTATTAAGATGCATAATTTGAAACAATAGTCATGTCTTTATTTTAAACTTAGACAGGAATAATTACACTTTAGATTGTTGGCAATCTAATTGAGAATTGTAAGAGCCAACTTAAGCCAATTCAAGCCAAATGTCATATGTTTCGTCAGCTGATTATTTTCAATGTATATATCATTTTTGGTCACAATCAGAGTATAAGTGTCAATTTTGTGGTCAATTGTTTCTGAATAGGCTGGACAGAACTGATTGATCCATAACGTGCAATAAAATTCTGCTTAAAAGTCAAGATATTTTAAATAGTGATTGATCATGAGACTTTGGCATTTTTTTAGAGACCAAGTTCAAGATGTTACAAAAACATTTCAGCAAGCAGTAGGAAAACATCAGTTTTCAAACTCCTGAGGATTCACAGAAAAACAATAGTTTTTAAGACTTGTATAAGCAAAATTGCTTGGTTCAGTAGAAAACATAAAATTCAGAAAGTTACTTTGCCACAAGATAGATGTTGCAAAGATTATGACCATAAGTATGTTTGAAGTCATAATTTGCATATAATGCTCATGGTCCCTCTGCTGGGCAGAAAAGATATTACCCTGTGGCCATCCTGGGTTTAAGTCAAATTTCCATATTTCCTGTGCAATATTGGAACATACATATAAGTGTAGTGTTTAAGATGTTAATCTTCTTTCGGCTGCTCCCTTCAGGGGTCGCCACAGCGGATCATCTTGCCCTATCCACTGCCTCCTCTACTTTTACACCAAAGTGTTTAAGATGTTAATAAGATGTGTAATTTGAAACCACTGTCTTTTCTTTATTTCATTTCATAGAAGAATATAATGACATCTTTAATAATTATGCACTAATTGAGTACCCACTCACCCACCTCCTCTTTTACTGGCCCTTAAACTCATTTTTGAGGAGCAGGCACAACCTTACAATGAGAAACATGAATCCATGTTTTCTTTCCTTCACATTTCACTGCTGAGTTAGTAATCAAAAGAACCTGATATCGGCCATCCCATCTGGGTTCTAGAGATTGTTTGTCATGTTTCCTCACAATGACCCATTGACCTGGAATTATTGTATGGCCACCTTCAGCTGGTTTGCTCCAAGCGCTATTGACCTGACTCTGAGCTGCCTGTACTGCTTGTGTTAGTGTTTGGCAATAATTAAGAAGTGCATCTGACAGTAAATGCACATCTGTTTTGCGGCGATCAATCACCCCTGGAACCAGCATTGGTCTACCTGTCACAACTTCATAAGGACTAAGCCCAACCATTTTGTTGCTAGTTGCCCTTATACTGCAAAGTACTGCTGGCAAGGCTGCAGTCCATTTGACACCCTATGGAGTTTAGTCAGTCGTTCCTTGATGACACGGTTTACACGCTCTACCTGTCCTGAAGCTTGTGGTCTGTATGGACAGTGAAGTTTCCAGTTCACCTTCACAGGTTTACAGACAGCCTGCACTACCTGTCCAGTGAAGTGAGTGCCTTGATCTGACTCAATTTGCTCAGGAAGTCCCAACCTTCTCTCAAGCTGATCTATGATTGGTTTAATACCCTGCAAGGCCTCTTTGTTGATAGGATACTGTTTAGTACAAGGAGGTTGACCACCAGTGAGAACAACTTGTTCCATTTCTAGAAGGCCACAGTCATCCTTATCATCTGAGCAAATAGGGTGATTAGCCAAATTAGATTGTTTCAAAGAGGCAATGTTCCAAACACACGAATCAGCATTAATAGACAAAGAACAGTTCAATTTTCTCAGAAAATCCATCCCAAGAATATTCTCAACCTTTCTCACCCAAAATTGCCATGAAATTTTGGTCCTAGATTAACATCTATGGGTGTAGATAAAGTTAAGGATATTCCGGCATTACCCAGTCCCTCAGCAGTGATGTGTCTGTCTGTTAATGATACTCCTAAAGATGCACAATGTCAGAAAGTGTAGTAACCTGAATCCCTGTGTCTACAAGAAATGAAAAATCCTGTCCCCTAATTTGTACATCAACAAAAGGCGATTCTCTAAAACTCTACAGATGGCACACAGATAGGCAGAAGCGGCTGGGCAAATTAGTTTAAAGCTGGGGCAGACGGAGACGTTGACACCTCTGTATATCCCTGCACTGCCTTGATTAACATAGACAATTGGTCATGTGAAAGACCCTGGAAAGACTTCCCTATTGTATCATCCTGCGGAAATCCCTCAGAGGATCTTCCAGCAGTGTTTTCCCTCATCTTTGGATACCTTCTAGAATTGTCTGCCTGTTTCTTATGACAATCCCTTGCAAAATGACCAGTTCTATGGCAATAATGGCACTCATTTTTCTGGTTAGTGACCCTGTGATTGGGACTTGAGTTGAAGCCTTTGTCTGTTAGGACATATACAGACGCTGAAACATGGCTTGTCTCCAGATCAAGATCCAATCTATCCAGTTCACTTTTAAGCTCACCCCATTTAACCTTACACCAGTTTGGAACAGCTGTCACTAGAGCCTGTCTAAGATCTGAAAGTCCAAAATCCAAAGTGTGGACCCCCAGTGGTGCAATCAATACTATCGTTGTTGTAAGTATCAATGCCACAATGACGAAGAAAAACTCTTTCAAACCAGTCACAATATTCTGCAGCTGATTCTCCTTTTCTCTGTTTACAATTACTTATCTGCCCCCAATCAGTGGTCTTACGACATTTGTAGCTAATCCACTCTTTGAAAATTTCCCACCCTTTATTAATGTCTTTGCCATTATCACCCAAACCATCTAACACTTTATTGGCAAGCTTCCTGCTATCAGTAATGTTAAGAACTTGGCTTGCTATTGCCACAGCGTCATTAGGATGCAATGAATAAAGGTTTTTCTTTTTATCAATAAGGTCAATGAAGTCAAGGCCCATTACCCTTGGATGTTTAAATTCCTTGGACAGTCTTTCCAATGTGGCGGCATCCAAAGGAATGTTGCCAATCTGTACCCTTGTTTCCTTGACTTCACCACCCCTATTGAGGAACTCAGCAGATCTGATTGTTACAGGTCTCATTTGAAATACTTTACTCTGAGTAGATTCAGAATCTTCATCAGAGAGTGAGCAGAATGCGTCCATGTCCGGGTACAGCCCTGGCAACATTGGAGGATTTTCATCCTCTGTGTAGCATGGCTGACCTGGTTGACCGTGGCGCTTAGGTTCGCAGTTAGCATGTAACTGTTCAACCTCAGTGAGTCAGTGATTGTTGAAGCTTTTTACATGTTCTTTGGGCATTCAGTGAAGCTGTTTTGTGCTTTTTACTTTCAGTAGTCAACTCTAGGATCTTTCCCTCAACTTCTGCTAGCTTATCCTCCATATGCCTAAGTTTATACCCCCAGTATTGTTCTAGCACAAAAAGACATTCCTTCACAGAATCATGCTTAATCCCATAGCCCAAAGCTGTTTTGCATTCTGTAGGAGACCACACTCTATCAGTAGGAAAACCTTTGGAAGAAAAGTACTCTGACTTTTTTTGCTTATTAACATGTTTTTTGACTATGTTGTCCATTACCATTTCAAATTCAGAGTCAGTCCACGGCAGCATTTCAGTCCCACCCCTAACTAGTGTGCTCTTTTTATAGTTAAGAGGTTTCCAGGAATCTTTAACATTTTTCTGAGCATTTTGGCCTTTGGAAATCATGGTGAGGTGACTAGTGACAAGACAATCAAATAAACAAACAAACAAATAAGTAAACTTCCCTTGAAACAAAGTGTATAATAGCCACAAAAAACACTAGGTTTCTTTATCAGTGACAACAAGTAAACTTCCCTTGAAACAAAGGGTATAACAGCCACAAAAAAAATAGGTTTCTTTATCAGTGACAACAAATAAACTTCCCTTGAAACAAAGGGTATAACAACCACAAAAAAATAGGTTTCTTTATCAGTGACAACAAGTAAACTTCCCTTGATCAAAGGGGATAACAGCCACAAAAAACAGTAGGTTTCTTCATCAGTGACAACAAATAAACTTCCCTTGGAACAAAGGGGATAACAGCCACAAAAAACACTAGGTTTCTTTATCAGTGACAACAAATAAACTTCCCTTGTTTCAGATAGGCTAAACTTTACTGACTTCTCCGTGTTATAAAACCAGAATTTCTCTTTGGTTCGAAATGGCGTTTACTCACCAAGTAGGTTTCAGTATGCCATCCGGGTCACGGCACTAAGTTGTTAGAAATTCAGCTTTCAGGATTCAGAAGTCAGGAGACCTTCCGCGTAGACTTGACTTTATTGAAACACAGGAAATGTGGGCACAGCTTAGTGGATCGCAGCCAGTCTATCACAGCCAGTCTGATTAGGGATATTTTAGGAGAACCTTATATACACTGGAAGTTGTGAGAGGAGGATAAAGGTGCGGAAGAGGAGTTTTAGGGGGGGTAAGCGAGGGGGATGAGGGTGATAAAGAAGAGGGGGTTAAGCAGGGGGGTGATGATTACCCTATCAAAAGGACAGAGGTGACCTTATGGTCAGCAATCAAAGGGCCAAACCAACAATGCAGGGAGTTGACCACCTCAGATCAGCAGATAGGACGAACAATGGAGGGAGCTGACCATCCTCAGGTCAGAAGATAGAAGCTTAATTTCTCTCAGTATTGTAGGGGTTTACCCAAATACCAGTTGAGATCTTATTGGCCAATGATAGCCATATTTATCCAATGATTCCATTGTCCATAAAAGATTATGTATATATTAGGCCATTTATACAGCATACAAAGTTTCAGCTCAATTGGCAGTTGGAGGGCTTAGCATTGCTGAGAAACAGATTTTTGGTCGTTATAGCACCCCCCTATTGAGTAATTGGTATCAAACTAGGTGGGCTTCCTCAGAATCATATGGAGTATAACGGTGGTAAGTTTCATGAGAATTGACGTAAGCAATCTCGATCTGTAGCCATTTATGTCAATTAAGCCAAAACCAGAGGGGCTTAATTGGCATGTGGCAGCCATATTGTTCACAAATATTCAAATATTTTTGGCAATTCTTGACCTCCAGACACATCTGAACATTTTGAGACCAATATTGTGTTGATATGGGGGCGGAGCTAAATACATGCAGTGAAGCGTTTATGTAGAATAAAGCAAGGATTATGGTGAAGCAAGAATTTTGACTGTAGGCCCACGGTTCATGACATATGAGCCAAAATGTAAAATGTTGCTCTATAGCGCCACCATCAGGCCAACTGGGGTCATTCAGCAGTGGGGGGCATTCTACACCTACCTTCCAAATTTGGTCTTTGGATGACTTACGGTGTCTTTTCCACACACTTAATGGCAGAAAAAGAATGATAATAATAATAATAAGAAGATGAAAAAGAAGAAAACAACAAATACAAATAAATAACAAATACACAAATTTCTAAGAAGAAAGTATAAGAACAACCACTAAAAACAATAGTAAAAAAGTAGTTTTATGTGCAAATTTGAAAGAAAAAAATTAAAGTTACATGTGCATATGTGCATGTAGAGTAGCTGTTCATAAAGTGCATGTTACAAGTAACAGAAAAGTGGTGCTCTGTGCAGTAACAGATGTAAACAGTGTATGTAAGGTGCAGCTGTTGAGTGCAAGGTTGGCCAAAGTTAAACCAGTTCAGAATGGGAGCGGGGAAGAGGTAGTGAGTGAGTGAGGTATTCACAATCCTGATGGCCTGTGAATAGCAACTGTTGCTCAGTCCTGTAGTCTGTGCTGGGGGTGTGTACTGTCCCTGATGATGTTGTGGGCCCTCCTGCTGACCCTGGTGTGATAAATGTCCTGTAGTTGAGGGGAAGGCTGCTCCTGAGATGGACTGTGCAGTTTTGATCACACGCTGGAGAGCCTTTCTGTCCTGAGCAGTGCAGTTTCCATAACAGACTGTGATGAACTGGTAAGAACACTCTCAATCATCCTCCTCTAGAAGGTGCTGAGAATTTTGGCTGGCATGCCAAATTTCCTCAGCCTTCTCAGAAAGGTGTGTGTTGTGAGACCAGGTGAGATCCTCACTGATGTGGATGCTGAGGAATTTGAAGGTTTTCACCCTCTTCACCTCTGTCTCACCAATGTACAGGGGTGTGTGCAGCTCCTGCTTCCTCCTTGGATCAACAATCATTTCCTTGGTCTTGTCTGCATTCAAGGAGAGATTGTTGTTATGACACCAGGCCACCAGCTCAGCCACCTCCTTCCTGTATGCTGTCTTGTCCCCACAAGTGGTCAGTCAAATGACTGTAGTATCTTCAGGAAACTTGATGACGCTGGTGTTGTCCTGGGAGGCCATGCAAGTATAAGTGAAGAGCGTGTACAGAAGGGGGCTCAGGAGACAGCCCTGGGGGACCCCTGGGCTCACTGTTCTCACTGACTGGGGTCTGTCTGTTAAAAACTTGAGCACCCAGTTGCAGAGGGCATTTTCTTACAATGTCCTGTTCTGATATCCATCAGTATTCCTGAACTGCTTGCTGGATGAGCAAACTTCGTAACATGATGGCTCACTATTTGGCCAGCAGACTAGCTCGACTGTTCATAGTTTAACTGTTTAATCTGAGCACATACGATGAACTGTGGGGGTCAGATCTAATAAATTAATCTCTGGACAGCCACAGCAGACCATGGTTCTGAAAGAAAAGTGCTGTTTCAGAGCCATATTAGAGTGCGTTTGCAAAGGGAGAAGATACCAGATCAGATAACCAGCTCAAATATTTGATGGGAAAAGAAGATGCTTCATTACAGTCGCCCGTAAAACAAAGCTTGTTCCTGCCCCCTTGTGACACCAGCTGTTTTTCTGAGCTGCTGCTCCGTGCAGCCGAAATGAAGTGCAGTTGGAGCCTCAGCAGTGTTAGGGGTCCAGAACAGCTCTGCTGAAGGGTCTTCAGTACTGTAGGCAGGGCTTAGGACTGCAGGATCTAAGCTGAGATACACTATAATCTACCTGCTGGGGGAATGCAGGATCAAATCGGGGAGAAACTAAAATATACCTGCTGGCGGGTGGACTGCAGGATGCAATCTGGGATACACTAAAATCTACCTGCTGGGAGACTGCAGGATCCAAGTTGGGAGATGCTAAAATACACTTGCTATGGGAGTCTGCAGGATCCAAGCCGAGAGACACTAAAATATATTTGCTAGGGGGACTGCAGGATCCAAAGCTCAGAAGTGCTAAAAACATACCTGCCAGGGGGACTGCAGAATGAAAGCTAGGAGAAACTAAAACATACCTACCAGGGTGACTGCACAATCAAAGCAGGGAAACGCCTAAAAGATACAAAGCCAGGAGATGCTAATATACCGGCTGGTAGGACTGCAGGATCAAAGCTCGGAAGTGCTAAAAACATACCTGCCAGGGGGACTGTATGATGAAAGCTGGGAGAAGCTAAAATACACCTACTGACAGGAGGACTGCAGGATCCAATCTGGGATACACTAAAATCTACTTGCTGGGAGACTGCAGGATCCAAGCTGGGAGATGCTAAAATACACCTGCCATAGGGGTCTGCAGGATCCAAAGCTCGGAAGTGCTAAAAACATACCTGCTAGGGGGACTGCAGGATTCAAGCTAGGAGACATAGAGACTGAAACAATCTGAGGACCTACTGCCCTTCATCACGTTTCCCATCAACAAATCCTTGGCATCAGGTGAAGTTCCATCAACTTTCAAGACTGCAAGAGTACTCCCCATCTTGAAGAAACCCATGCTTAAACAGCTCTGATGTCAACAACTACAGACCGGTATCACTTCTTTCTTTCCTTTCAAAAATTCTTGAACGTGCAGTCTATAATCAACTTTCTTTCTCACACAGAACCAGCTCCAAGACCCCGACCAGTCTGGTTTCAAACCAGCACACTCTACAGAAACTGCCCTCATCGCAGTGACCGAGAACCTCCAATCTGCAAGATCAGCCAAATTGTCAACTGTCCTGATCTTTCTTGATCTCTCTGCAGCTTTTGACACAGTGAACCATATGATCCTTCTGGACATCCTCAACAACCTCGGAATCACTGGTTATGCGTGGAAGTGGTTCAAGTCCTATCTGGAGGATCGCTCTTATCAGGTAACATGGAGAGGGTTCACATCCTCTCCATGCAGGCTCTCCACTGGTGTCCCCCAAAGCTCGGTCCTGGGTGATGTAATATCTTCTCATGGCTTCTTTCATCACTGTTATGCTGATGACACTCAACTAATGTTTTCTTTCTCTCCCTCTGACACACAGGTTTCCAGTCGCATCTCGGCATGCCTGTCTGACATCTCTACATGGATGGCAGCTCACCACCTGAAGCTCAATCCCAGCAAGACTGAGCTGATATTCATCCCTGCAACTACAGGTCCTCATCATGATCTTGCCATCTCATTCGAGAACTCCCTGATTGTTCCACCTGTAGAGGCAAGAAGTCTTGGTGTAACTCTGGATGGCCAGTTATCGTTTTCGACTCACATTGCGAACCTGACTCGGTCATGCAGGTATCTCCTGTACAACATCCAAAGGATCCGACTCTTCCTTACCCGAGAGGCCACCCAGGTGCTAGTGCAGTCTCGTTATCTCAAGGCTTGACTACTGCAACTCACTCTTGGCTGGTCTTCCCATGCAGACCATCAAGCCTCTGCAACTCATCCAGAATGCGGCAGCATGACTCCTCTTCAATCTGCCCAAGTTCAGCCACGTCACCCCACTGCTGCGCTCCCTTCACTGGCTTCCTGTAGCTGCACGCATCAGATTAAAAATCCTAATGCTTGCCTACAAAGCCAAAAATGGACCAGCCCCTACCTACTTGATGGCAATGGTGAAATCTCGAACTGTACCATGAGCCCTTTGAGCTTCAAGTACAGCTCGGCTTGACCCGCCATCCAAGGTGCACGGAAGACAAGCGTCGAGAATGTTCTCTGTACTGGCACCCAAATGGTGGAATGAACTCCCACTGGCTGTCCGAACTGCAGGGTCTCTTGCTGTCTTCAAACGTAGACTGAAGACTCATCTCTTTACACAGCACTTAAATGAGCACTGAATTATAAGCTGCACTTATTTTTATTGTATTTCACCATGTATTGTAGTTTATTGTATTGTATGTTATTGTATTGCATTGAATGGCACAGAGTTCTGCGTTCAACTGTTTCTTTTTCTCCTGGTGTCTGCAGTGACATCTTGTTTCTAGCAGTATCTGAGCTCAGGACTGTCTTTTTCTCTAAGCTATTGGTAACTAGCAAAGATACTTTCTCTAGATTGACAAAGCACTTTTTGTAAGTTGCTCTGGATAAGAGCGTCTGCTAAATGCTGTAAATGTAAATGAGACGCCAAAATCTACCTGCCAGGGGGACTGCAGGATCAAAAAAAGGACACGCCAAAACATTCTACCAGCTTGGTCAACTGCAGGATCCAAGCTGAGAGATGCTAAAATCTACTTGCCAGGGAGACTGCAGGATCAAAACTTGGAAATGCTAAAATATATGTGCGTTAAATATTGGTGGGCAGTTATTCTTCCAAAGGCCCTGGACAATTTCTTCAGATTCAAAGTATCATTGACTCAATCAAGTCTTGGAAGAAATAAATTCAAACCCTTGCTACCTTAGCCAGGAAGCTTAACACTGTACATGGTTTGAATGTCCCAGGAGGATAATGGCACAAAGCACGTCTGCTGTACAGGTAAGCACTTTACCTGTATAGCAACAGAGAAAGGAGCATTAATCTGGAAGTAGCTTAATACAGGCGCGCCAATGACAGTTCTAATAACTCATATTCAGGTGAGCAATGTAATACATGGAAATTCAGTTTAGCACACTGACAATCATATTTCTACAGTCTGCATTGTTTTATATGCAAGTACATTCTACTTATGCTAAAGAAAAAACATTGATTACACAATTCATAACAGGCTATTAAGAATGAACTATTAATGCTGGAATTACATCCTCTTCCTGACCATCTAAAAGAAGACATTTTTGTAGACTTAAGTCTTTCAAACAAACAAAAAAAACAAAAATAT
Source organism: Pygocentrus nattereri (assembly GCF_015220715.1). NCBI lineage: Eukaryota > Metazoa > Chordata > Actinopteri > Characiformes > Serrasalmidae > Pygocentrus > Pygocentrus nattereri. The sequence goes on from NC_051232.1 coordinate 7,919,933, forward strand.
GCACTTCAACGTTATATAAGAACTAAATCTTAATGAAGCTTAAAACAATTTTAGTGACAATTAGGAGCAAAACATTCATGACCACAGACACAGAAAACCCTTTCAATATTTGAAATTTAACCCAAATACGAGTCCTCTGAAAGCCTTCCGTTTTAAACATATGACAGTTCCCACCTGGGCCACTAGATGGCACTGTGGGGATGTGTGACAGAAGCAGAATCTTTTCTGATAATCCATTTTACAGGGTGCATTACGACTCTGATGTGTTTATGGTGTTAAGGGAGCGGGGTGTGGAAAAAGGGGAAATTGACCTCTTATAAATAGTCATAAAAGGTGATGCTTTTATCCTCCGATGACCTGTATGAAGACTCATTGGTTGATTCCGTAGAGGGTGGTGGTTTAAAGAACAAGTCTGAGCATGGAATGAATGTGACAGTAAACTGAATTGCAAAAGATGAATAGATCATGGGATTTAATAGGATTCTTTTTTTCAACTTTACAAGAAGATAAAAACAAATGTGTAGAATCATAGAGAAAAACTGAGAAAGATAATCTGAACAGGTTAATACGTTCACAAAAACACACATTAACTCAAATGCAAAGGTTTAACTAAAATGTTTAAAGAAAAAATAGCAGACAGAGAGAGAGAGAGAGAGAGAGAATAGAGTCAAGCATACTGTCAAATGTTTGTCAAAACACCCGTCACTGTATCAGAAACACTACACTAGCTTAGATCTACTGAATTAGAAAGTTGAGAGCCTCTTATTATCGAATGTCGAGCTTCTCAGTTTGTTTTCCACATCATGACCAGTGTGAACATTTTGGGGAGAATATGTAGTACCACACTTTCTCATTGCGTGTATGAGCTTTAGGTTTGACTTGATGTTCAGCACAGGACATAACATTTCATTTAATGCTTATGTTTTAGAAACAGTGTAAAACTAAAGAGGTGGTTTTCCCCAAAAAGATACTGAAATCAGGCCTGGAATCACTGCGGACCTTTACACCTGGGAGGTGTAAGGTTACACTCACTACTGCTGATATTCTCCACAGCTTTTAGTGCACTTGTGTGTCTTTGCAGTCTTTGAATGCCTGAAACTTTTCCCACACTCTGAGCAGTAATACGGTTTCTCTCCTGTGTGAATGCGCTGGTGTTCTTGTAGATGACTCTGTCTATTAAAACTCTTCCCACACTCTGAGCAGGGATACGGTTTCTCTCCTGTGTGAACGCGCTGGTGTGTTTTGAGATGACTCTGTACAGTAAAATTCTTCCCACACTCTGAGCAGTAATACGGTTTCTCTCCTGTGTGAATGCGCTGGTGTATTTTGAGACTACGCTGTTCAGTAAAACTCTTCCCACACTCTGAGCAGTGATACGGTTTCTCTCCTGTGTGAATGCGCTGGTGCTTTTGGAGATTATTCTTTTGAGTAAAACCCTTTCCACACTCTGAGCAGTGATATGGCTTCTCTCCTGTGTGAATGCGCTGGTGTAGTCTAAGATTACTCTGTTGTCTAAAATTCTGTCCACACTCTGAGCAGTGATACGGTTTCTCTCCTGTGTGAATGCGCTGATGTCTTTTGAGATGACTCAGTACAATAAAACCCTTCCCACACTGTGAGCAGTGATACGGTTTCTCTCCTGTGTGAATGCGCTGGTGTACTGTGAGAGCACTCTGTACAGTAAAACCCTTCCTGCACTCAGAGCAGTGATAAGGTTTTACTCTTGTGTGAATGCGCTGGTGCTTTAAGAGACTACTCTCTTCAGTAAAACCTTTCCCACACTCTGTACAGCGATAATGTTTCTGTCCTGTGTGAATGCACTGGTGGTCTTTGAGGTGACTCTGTTTAGTAAAACTCTTCCCACACTCTGAGCAGTGATACGGTTCCTCTCCTGTGTGAATGCGCTGGTGCTTTTGGAGATTATTCTTTTGATTAAAACTCTTCCCACACTCTGAGCAGTGATACGGTTTCTCTCCTGTGTGGATGCGCTGGTGTACTGTGAGAGCACTCTGTACAGTAAAACTCTTCCCACACTCTGAGCAGTGATAGGGCTTCTCTCCTGTGTGAATCCGCTGGTGTGCTTTGAGAGCACTCTGTACTGTAAAACTCTTTCCACAGTCTGAGCAGTGATGCGGCTTCTCTCCTGTGTGAGTGTGCTGGCGTATTTTAAGAGTGCGCGGTACAGTAAACCTCTTTCCACACTCCAAACCATAGTGATTTCTGTCCTTGCTGTGTTTCTGTGTTTGTTTGTGAGATGTCTTAATGTGGAGGGTACCAGAAGACTGAGGAGGTTTTCTTGATGCCATATTCTTTTATCTCAGCTGTTTCAACAGCTTCACTTTCCTCTTGGTGGAATGTCCTGAAATGTTTACAGAAGCACATTTACACTGAGTAAGAAATCGTAGTAGAAGTCTTGAAACAGGCTATCATTCATTTCTGGAAGAAGAAGAAGGAAAAAAGAAAATGTAAACTCAATTTTCAATGCAACAAAACAAGTCCAATTCAAATCAACACTTAAATCAACTGGTAGAAAGAGTAAAGAAAGAATAAAACTTCCATCTGATGTGGACAAGCCATTTCACAGCCATGGGCTCATCTGAAACTATAGGTAATTGACTCTTACAGAACAAGACAAGAATTTAAAATACAACCCCATTACCGAACAAGTTAGGATGCTGTGCAAAATGTAAATGAAAACAAAATGCAATGACATGCAAATCACATATGCCCTGTATTTCGTTGAAAATAGTATGACGACAACAAATCAAAAGTTGAAGCTGATAAATTGTATTGTTTGTTGAAAAATACATGCCCATTTTGAATTTGATGCCAATAACAGATTCCAAAAAAGTTGGGACGGGGGAAACAAAAGAATGGTAAGTTGTGTAATGCTATAAACACCACCAGGTGGTTACTTGGCAACAGGTCAGTAACATGACTGGGTATGAAAAGAGCATCCCAGAGAGTGTTTTGAGAATAAAGATGGGGAGGAGTTCACCATTCTATAAAAGACTGCGCTGGCCAAATAGTGCAACAATTCAAAAGTAATGTTTCTCAATGTAAAATAGTGAAGAACTTTCATCATCTATGGTACATAATAACATTAAAAGACATTAAATTTAGAAAAATCTCTGCATGCAAGGGACAAGGCTAAAAACAGTATTTGATAGCTATGATCTGTGAGCCCTCAGATAGCCCTGCATTAAAAACAGATATGATTCTGTAAAGGAAATCACTGCATGGGCTCAGGAATACTTCTGAAAACCACTGTGTATGAAAATAGTTCATCACTGCATCCACAAATGCAAGTTAAAACTCTTAAATGTAATGAAGAAACCATATAGAAACAGGATCCAGAAATGCTGCCACTTTCTCTGGGCCCAAGCTCATTTAAAATTTAAAACTTCCTGTTTATAAACTTTCATTGTCTGAAATAACATTAAGAAATGAAAGATATGGACAACTATTAGGTCCTAACTACTAAGTTAGAGCAAGATCAGGAAAACTAAGAAATGTCTTTTTAAAAAAAAAAAACTGTTGAAGTAGGCAGACCTTATCACACTGCCATAAATAATGCAGGAAGATTTGGCTGGAATGAGAACAGTGATACACTGGCCTACTGTGCAGTGATTATCAGATCGTAACGTTAAATATGATATCATTAGAAATGTCAGCACATGAAATTTGCATAAACAACAAGATAAACCAGAGACATTTTGGAATCATGTGCTGGTCTAATAAAGCATATATTGAACTTTTTGGCTAGTACCACCATTGACTGAGGAGGTGCCCAAACCTTTGCTTATACACTACAATTTTAAATTGTATTATAATTTTAATTTGAATAAATATTTTAATTTATTTTAAAAATAAGAATGTGTTCAATCAGTAAATGTATAAATTCTATTCTCAATGACTGAACTGAAAAAAATACAAAGACATTATTTTTAAAGTTTTGGCAGATCAATTGGATTGCATTTTGCAATTCAAAACAAATTTTGAACTTGATCCCGACCTCCATTTTGCAAATTGGATCATCATCACCATCCTGCTCCTGCCCACCTATAGAGAAGTTGAAAAGGGCACTGCCCACCAACATAGAGGTCCACTGCTGTTCAAACATCAAATTCTGTGCTCCAGGACTGTTTTGATGACACACAGTGGGAGATGTTCCAGAAGGCATCAAACAATAACAATGACGAATATGCAGACTGTGTTACCGGATTCATCAAAAAGTGCCCAGAGGAGGCTGAACCTACAAAAATGGCCCGTGTTTACCCCGATCAGAAACCATGGCTCAGCGGTGGAGTTTGTGCAACTCTGAACACAAATACCACTTCTTTTAAATCATGAAACATGGATGAGTATAAAAAAAAAAAAAAAAAAAACAGCTCTGCTCTCCATAAGACCAGCTAAAGAGGCTGAGAACAGGACTAAAGTTGAATCTCAAATTTCAACAAGTTCAACACCACCAACATGAGAAGCCTGTAGGAGGGGTTAAACAAATTAACAGACTTTAGGAGAAAAACTTGTTCTGTGAAAAACATCAGAGCTGTGCTTACAGATGAGCTGAATAGTTTCTACGGCCATTTTAAGGCAAATCATAAAATTTTAAGGCAAGTGCTTTGAGATGCTGATCAGAGATTTTATCTGCTCCTCACTACCGCCCACTGTGGACCCTCTGCAGTTTGCCTAGAGACAGAACAAATCCACTTATAGCGCTGACACTACACACTGCCCTCTCCTATCGAGATAAAAAGAACATGTATGTGAGAATGCTGTTTGTGGACTACAGCTCAGCATTAAACACCATCATGCCCTCAAGGCTCAACATGAAGCTTTGGGATCTAAGTCTGAATAGTTCTCTGTGAAGCTGGACCCTGAACTCCCTGAATGCCCATCACATGGTGGTAAGGATGGGCAATCACCTCTTCCTCACCGACCGTTAAAACCAGAGCTCCTCAGGGCTGTGTGCCCTCTCTTGTACTCCCAGTACACTCATGACTGAACAGTCAGACACAGCTCCAATGTCATCATCAAACTTGCAGATGACACCATGATTGTGGGCCAAATCTCCAATGACAATGAGGTGGCCTACAGAGAGGAGATCAGCTTCCTGACACACTGGTGCCAGGAGAACAACATCTCTCTCAATGTCAACAAGACCAAGGAGCTCATAGTGGACTTCAGGAAACAAAAGAAAGTGCACACCCCCATCACTATCAATGGAGCCACCGTAGAGAGGGTCAGCAGTTTCAAGTTCCTCTGTGTTCACATCTCAAAGGAACGGACATGCACTGAATATTCCACAGGTGGTAAGGAAGCCACAAGAGCACCTATTCCACCTCAGGTGGCTGAGGATGTTTGGCATGAACCCCCGCATCCTCATAACATTTTACACATGTACTGTGGAGAGCATTTTGACTCTGTCACCTCCTGTTTTGGGAACTGCTATCGAGCAGAAAACTCTGCAGAGGGAGGTGCGCAGAACTCAGCACATCACCAGGGTCCAGATCCCAAACCTCCTGGATTATTCACCAGCCACTGCCTGAGGAAGACCTGGAGGATTCTGAAGGACTCCACTCACCCAAGCCACTGTTTATTCTCACAGCTGCCAAGCAGGAGAAAATACAAATGCATAAGGTCCAGAACCAGCCAGAAAAAGCTGTCTAGTTCTGTGAAATCCTGTTTCTACATGTTTCTTTCCTTACATTTTAAAGTTTTAACTTGCATGCACTGCTCTTTTGAAGCCCACTGGCAGATTTTGGATGATTTTAGGTCTGGGCACTGTGGGGTCCATAGCAAAACCATCAGCTTGTGCCTCTCGAGGTAGTCCGCTGTGAATTATTTGGCATGTTTAAAATCATTATACTTCTGTTTAAATCAGCCTCTTTTCACACTTAGCTTTTTTTTTTTTTTTTTTTACAGACTGTGTTATGCTTGCTTCCAGAATTCGCTGGTATTTAATGTAATCCTTCCTTTCCTCTACCAGTGAAACGTTCCCTGTGCCACTGGCTCCAACACAAGCCCAAAGCATAACAGTTAAGATGTTCTTTTCATGAAATTTGGCACTTTTTTTTTTTATCCAAACAAGTCATTTTTAAAGTTCATTTTAAATTAATTTTTTAAATGCAATTGGCTTATTTAGATGATCCTATGCAAATTTCTGATGCTGAATTTTGTGGTGAAGACTCTTCCATAAAGGTCATATTTGTGTAGGCGTCACTCACAGCAGAACAGTACACGGATCTTACGTAAACATTGAAAAGAATGTTTCAACTTTACCTTCATGCGTTATTCATGTCGTACTCCCTTCATTGTTCCCATTAACAGAAATTCTGACCAGGGAGTTACAAAATCCTGGGCTACTTGACTGAGGGCGACAATCAACCATCATGCCTGTTACCGACCAACCGACCATGTGCACACTGTAATGTAAACATGTTGAAAATATAAGTTAGTTTGCCACACAGCCAGTGCTACTGAAATTAAAAGGTCAAAACAAAACTAAAGTGTGATTAACTGGATTTAATGAGTAAAATACATCAACATACTGACATCAATGCATGACCATGAGGTGCATATTACGGCCATACTTATTTCTGCTTATTGATAAATCATACTTAGACATCTCTGTGTCACAACAAATAACTTTTTTCATGCTATGAATCATTACAGAATTACAGAAAGATACAAATGTGAAATCTAATGACTGTGCAAACAGTCATTGTGAGATTGAATGATAACTGTCAAATAACCACAGTCAAAAGACTGTAATAATTGTGAGTGGTCAGGCCTGGGCAAGAAATCTCTGACCATTAAAAGACATTCCTACATATTACATCCCTAAATTAAAGACCCACTACATCAGAACTAAGGCCAATTGTTATTTTAAATACTACTATGATTTTAATACTGAACTCCTACCCAAAATACAAATGGATTTGTGTTTAATTGTACCGAAGCACTGTTTATCATTTCGACCTCAAAGATTTGCAGGAAGAATGGCTTCAGCATTAATTTGACTACTGGCCCAATCACATCTGAACTAGACCATCAAGCTCTTGAACGGCTCTCCCACGCACTACACCTCCTCTAGAACAAACAACTTATTGTCTACATTCATACATATAACGGACTCTCTGGTACTTGATGATGAATTTGATGGACACTGTTTATATTTAGCTACACTAACTAGAATCCATAGCTAACAGTGGTTAGTATCCCAAACTGTTCACAGGCTGATATAAAGCAGCTGTCTGAATCACATTTACCTGAAATTTCTGTACTCATGTCTTTAAAAGGCTGATCCTACAGACTATAAACCACCAATGATGTCATTTCTCTGACATCAGCTCAGTATAAACAGCTAAAGTTAGTGTAAAGTCTACTTGTGTTCAGGTTTGCCTTATTAATAGATTAAAGGGGTCCCAAAATACAGCAAATTCCACATAATCCACAATTTCCTGAAAGAACATCAATGTATGTGATTCCTGCCATTAATAAATCACCATGTATCTGTAATGTAGAGGACCAGGTTCAACCTTAGAGAGACTCAGTCCATCCAGAACAACGACCAGCTTGGTTGAGCCATTTGCTGCAGGATAAACACTCATTTTAAGATCCCACTAAGCAGCGACTGATTAATCCACATCCTACAAATGAAGACAAACAGAGGTATCACTCCATCACATGATCACCCGTGTGTTCTTCTAAAAACACCTCCATATCAGACACAGACAGGGAAAAGCCACATCTGCTGCTGCTCAGACACACAGCCCGTTCACAAAGCACCACCTGGGACAGCCAAACACGCAGACATGAGGATTTTACACCCACTATCTGAACATTTCAGACGGCAGACGTTCATAAACGCAGCGTGGAGACGCATAGAAGATCCCCAAACCCCGATCACAGCAGCTCCTCCTCTAAACCACTGCAGGACGAGCAGCACCTCCATCAGTGAGGCTCCAACAGACATTTACAGACACTCGTCAGTCAGTTAGGCTGACATATCAGGACTGAAAGCAGCTTAAAGCGGCACTTACAGCTCTTTAACCTCTGACGGAGTCTCCGCTTCAGAGCTTCCCCCAAACGCAGCTCGCCGTGTAGACAACAATAGCGAGCGAAGGGGATTTTTCAAAATAAGAGTTTCTAGTAAAGTCATGCTTTTACATACATATATAGGTCACTTGCTTGTTAATTCTCTTCTTTTGGCTTTATTTCTTGAGTGCCTTGCTGTCCCTTTAATGCTCTAGCACTGAATTTATACAGTAAACAATGTCTTATTTTTTAAAACTGTACTTGACGTCTTGTTAGATTTCTCCTATTAAAGAGCCCATACAATGGAAAATCAAATTTCCTTTTAATTGGATTTTTTTTAACCAGAGTTTAAAACTTTGATTTGAAGTAAAATGTAAACACTGCTAAAGCTTCACCATGTACCGTTCAGTCTCCAGTCCATACAGTCCACATATGGATACTAAACTAAACAAAAAAAAAAATCTCATTTTAAAAACACAACTTCTGTGATGTCATAAGGACCAACTAGTTTACTACTTCCACCTATTCAGCCTACAGACGTTCAGCCACTCCTACTCACGCTGTAGTCGTCCGGACTCTTTCAGCTCAGAGGCCTTTTTGATATGTACACAGGTCATTTGCAGCTTCCACGTAGCCTAAAATCTGACAACTTTCGTTTAACTTTGTGAGATGTGCTAAATGAGTGGGTCTTGGACATCCGTATGCAGTATGGATTATATTCTTTGTGTTTTTAATAGAAAACGCCCAAGGTGATAGGGTTTTTAAAAAATAATTTGAAATTTGGGCGTCAACACAAAAAATTTGCAAAGCTTGCATTTTCAGACAGAATACATTGTAAAGTGTTTTCAGAAAGAATGGGTTGCTCTTTACTTCCAAGTTTTATATTTCATGAAGTGCAAAGATTGGAGAATTAAGTTTAAAATTGCAGGAGACAAAACATGAATGTACACAGCTACGGTAGTCAACCAACCCTTACAGACATTCAGATGTAATTTTGCAAAACCATGATCCAAAAAATGCATTGGAAGAAGAGTTAGAGTTGCTGAAAGTAGAGGACGGCTAAGCGACAGAATTATAGGTGCTTTTCTTGCTCTTTTAGAAGAAAAGGAAAAAGGTGTTAATGTGGAGGTGGTTGGGACATACAAATACCTGGATGTGCACTTGGACACCAAGCTGGACTGGAGTTGTAACTCTCACGGTGTACAAGAGAGGCCAAAGCCGTCTCCTCTTCCTGAGGAGGCTGAAGTCTTTTGGTGTGGGCACTAAGCTCCTTTGGACATTCTCTATTCTATACTGTTGTGTTCTGGGGCAGCAGCATTAACAACAGTGCTCTGACCAAAATAAATAAACTTATTAGGAAGGCTGGCTCTGTTGTAGGAGTCAAGCTTGACTCTTTGGAGGTTGTAGCAGAACAGAGGATGCTCAACAAGCTGTTAGCCATCTTTGACAACACCTCACACCCTCTGCAAGCTACACTGGATGCTCCCAATTACTCCCAATTACTCCCTGGATGCTGTGGATAGGGCTGCCCACTGCTAGAGTGTGTGTGTGTGCTTTACTTCACAGATGGGTTAAAGTTTCCAAGTTCCAAAGTGTCCAAGTTTTGGCTTTATTTCTTGAGTGCCTTGCTGTCCCTTTAATGCTCTAGCACTGAATTTCTACAGTAAACAATTTCTTATTTTTTAAAACTGTACTTGACGTCTTGTTAGATTTCTCCTATTAAAGAGCCCATACAATGGAAAATCAAATTTCCTTTTAATTGGATTTTTTTTAACCAGAGTTTAAAACTTTGATTTGAAGTAAAATGTAAACACTGCTAAAGCTTCACCATGTACCGTTCAGTCTCCAGTCCATACAGTCCACATATGGATACTAAAGCAAGCAAGCAAGCAAGCAAAATTTATTTATATAGCGCTTTTTACAACAGGTGTTGTCACAAAGCAGCTTTACAGAACAATCAGCATTACAGAGAGAAGAGAAAAGAAGAGAGAAACTCCGGGTCCGAGCCCCCATGAGCAAGCCAGCGGCGACGGTGGCAAGGAAAAACTCCCTAAAAGAGGAAGAAACCTTGAGAGGATCCAAGACTCAGAAGGGGAACCCATCCTCCTATGGTCGACACCGGACAGCGAACATTATTAGTAAGAAGTATTATAGTAAAGTGGGAAAAGAAAGAGAGAGATCTGAGGGTGAGGACTGCACAGCGCTGTACAGCAAGAAGCTCAGTGGTGGTCAAACCGGTCCAGAAGGCTGGTGAGCAGCGGCACCAATCAAGGCAGTAGAGGCAACAGCATCAGGCGCACAGGATGGGCAGCTGATCAGCTCGGCAGAGAAAGGAGAAGAAAAAAACAGAGTTAATACTGTAAAGAGTGGCTGACCACAGATTACAGTAAAACAAGAGCGTAGAGTGTAGACTCCAGCAGGTCTAGACCTGACAGGGAAGACTAATCACCAAATGCTTGACTGTACAAATAAGTTTTTAGCCTAGACTTAAAGATTGGGGCTGTGTCTGATTCCCGAACATTGGCAGGAAGATTATTCCAGAGCTGGGGGGCTTTGTATGAGAAAGCTCTCCCCCCTGATGTAGCTTTATTTATTCTAGGTACCAGTAGTAGGCCAGCACCTTGTGATCTAAGTAGGCGTGATGGTTCATAGTGGGAGAGGAGCTCACTCAGGTACTGAGGGGCAAGCCCGTTTAGAGCTTTATAAGTCAGTAATAGAATTTTATAATCAATGCGAAATTTAACTGGTAGCCAGTGCAGGGCTGATAAAACTGGACTAATATGGTCAAACCTCCTAGTTCTTGTGAGGACTCTGGCTGCAGCGTTCTGGACTAGCTGAAGCTTGTTAAGGCTTTTGCTGTGACATCCAGACAGCAGGGCATTACAATAATCTAGCCTTGAAGTGATAAATGCATGAACTAGCTTTTCTACATCCTGTAGAGATAATGAATTTCTTAATTTAGCGATATTGCGGAGATGCAGGAAAGCTGTTCTAGTGATATTAGATATATGTGTGTCGAAAGAGAGATCAGCGTCTATCATGACACCAAGATTTTTAACAGATAGGCTTGATGAAACTGAGAGATTGTTAAGTTTTAGTGTTGAGTTAGACAGTCTGTGTCTGGCTAATTTTGGACCAAGAAGCAGGACCTCTGTTTTATCTGAGTTAAGTAGCAGAAAATTATTTGACATCCAATCTTTTATGTCTTTTACACAGTCCTCAATCTTGGCAAGTTTAATTTTATCATCCGGTTTACTTGATATGTATAACTGGGTGTCATCTGCATAACAGTGGAAATTTATGCCGTGTTTACTGATAATGGTGCCTAGTGGTAGCATATATATTGTAAATAATATAGGTCCTAAAACGGAACCTTGTGGAACACCATAAATTACTTTTGCATGAACAGAAGATTCACCCTTTACATTAACAAACTGATATCGATCGGTGAGGTAGGACCTGAACCAGGAAAGAGCTGTTCCTGTTACCCCTACAAGGTTTTCTAGTCTATCTAGTAGGATAGCGTGGTCTATTGTGTCGAATGCTGCACTAAGATCAAGGAGGACTAACAACGACACATTTCCTTGGTCCGTGAATAATAGAAGATCATTTATAATTTTTACTAATGCTGTTTCTGTACTATGATGTGGCCTAAAACCAGACTGAAATTTTTCGTGTAGATTATTCCTATGCAAATAAGGGCTTAATTGTTTTGCTACCACTTTTTCCAGGATCTTAGATATGAAGGGGAGATTTGAGATGGGTCTATAATTTGATAGTTCACAGGGATCGAGGTTAGCTTTCTTAATCAGCGGTCTAATTACTGCAAGTTTAAAAGTTTTTGGGATATATCCGAGGCTAAGAGAGGAGTTTATTATTGACAGAATAGGCTTAGTTATTTCTGGTAAGATTTCCTTGAGTAGACCTGTAGGGATCGGGTCCAGAATACAGGTCGATGGTTTTGCAGAAGAGACTATTTTGATTAGTTCATTTTCTTGGAGTAATGTAAACGATTCCAGCCTATCTGGAGTGACTCTAATATTCTCAGGGTCTAGACTGGAATTATAAGCCACCAGGTTTGTGGAGTTTAACTGTGTGTTCAGAATTGTCTGTCTAATTTTTTCAATTTTATCACTAAAGAAATTCAGAAAATCATTGCTGCTATAGGCTGATGGCATCTGGGGTTCAGTGACTCTTTTGTTCTCTGTCAGTTTAGAAATTGTGCTAAATAGTAATCTGGGATTACTAAACTAAACTAAAAAAAAAATCTCATTTTAAAAACACAACTTCTGTGATGTCATAAGGACCAACTAGTTTACGTACTTCCACCTATTCAGCCTACAGACATTCAGCCACTCCTACTCCCAATTACTCCTGGATGCTGTGGATAGGGCTGCCCACTGCTAGAGTGTGTGTGTGTGCGTGCTTTACTTCACAGATGGGTTAAATGCAGAGGTGAAATGTCCCTGTTTGTGGGATTAAAAAGTGTCAGTTAACTTAAAGAGCTGTGTGAGATCTTTCTTACCCACTGATATACAGCTCTACAACAATTCTCCTTACTGCAGAGACGGTACTGATCTCTTGCTGTTTGAAATGTGCTGAACCACATCACTGTATCTCCTCTTTGATTAATACACACTGCAATATATCACAACTATTACTGTAATGACACTTTTCACTATGCACTTCACTTTACGCTGTAATACTGATGCAGCTCAGTTAGTCATGTCTGTAATATGTGGTGTTAGACCTCATGACACTCAGTGCCTGCTGTCTATAAATACAGCGAATCTCTCATACGCCTTGTAAATATGTACAGTGGGGCAAAAAAGTATTTAGTCAGCCACTGATTTTGCAAGTTCTCCTACTTAGAAAGATGAGAGAGATCTGTAATTTTCATCATACGTACACTTCAACTATGAGAGACAATATGAGAAAAGAAATCCAGGAAATCACATTGTAGGATTTTTAAAGAATTTATTTGTAAATTATGGTGGAAAATAATTATTTGGTCAATAACAAAAGTTCAACTCAATACTTTGTAACACAACCTTTGTTGGCAATGACAGAGGTCAAATGTTTCCTGCAAGTCTTCACCAGGTTTAGCACACTGTAGCTGGTATTTTGGCCCATTCCTCCTGCAGATCTCCTCTAGATCAGTGATGTTTTGGGGCTGTCGCTGGGCAACATGGACTTTCAACTCCCTCCACAAATTTTCTATGGGGTTGAGGTCTGGAGACTGGCTAATCCACTCCAGAACCTTGAAATGCTTGTTACAGAGCCACTCCTTCATTGCCCGAGCGGTGTGTTTGGGATCATTGTCATGCTGGAAGACCCAGCCACGTTCCATCTTCAATGCTCTCACTGATGGAAGGAGGTTTTGGCTTAAAATCTCACTATACATTGACCCGTTCATTCTTCCCTTAACACGGATCAGTCGTCCTGTCCCCTTTGCAGAAAAACAGCCCCAAAGCCTGATGTTTCCACCCCCGTGCTTCACAGTAGGTATGGTGTTCTTGGGATGCAACTCAGCATACATCTTCCTCCAAACATGGCGAGTTTAGTTTTTACCAAAAAGTTCTATTTTGGTTTCATCTGACCAAATGATATCATCTGTATGCTCTCTGGCAAACTTCAGACAGGCCTGGACATGTACTGGCTTAAGCAGGGGGACACGCCTGGCCCTGCAGGATTTGAGTCCCTCTCGGCGTAGTGTGTTACTGATGGTAGCCTTTGTTACTTTGGTCCCAGCTCTCTGCAGGTCATTCATCAGGTCCCTCTGTGTAGTTCTTTGATTTTTGCCCACCGTTCTCATGATCATTTTGACCCCACGGGATGAGATCTTGAGTGGGGCTCCAGATCGAGGGAGATTATCAATGGTCTTGTATGTCTTCCTTTTTCTTACAGTTGCTCCCACAGTTGATTTATTCACACCAACCTGCTTGCCTATCGTAGATTCACTCTTCCCAGCCTGGTACAGGTCTGCAATTTTCTTCCTGGTGTCCTTCGACAGCTCTTTGGTCTTGGCCATGGTTACTTATTTTCCACCATAATTTACAAATAAATTCTTTACAAATCCTACCATTTTTTTTCTCATTTTGTCTCTCATAGTTAAAGTGTACCTATGATGAAAATTACAGACTTCTGTCATCTTTCTAAGTAGGAGAACTTGCACAATCAGTGGCTGACTAAATAGTTTTTTGCCCCACTGTAAATAGATATTTTTATACTTTTTCTCTTGTACTTTAACAGCATAGGGTGGTTGTCTGTAGAATGAGATAAGAAACAAAGAAGAGGAAGAGAGTGAAGACAGAACCAAAGATTAGATGGTGGAAGCTGAAGGAGGATGGTTGCAGGCAGTTCAGGGAAAAATTGCAACAGGCCCTTGGGGGCAGTGAGGAGCTACCTGAGGATTGGGAAACTACAGCTAAGGTGGTGAGAGAAACTGGCAAGAATGTTTTGGGTGTTTCGTCTGGTCAGAGGAAAGAAGACAAGGAAAGTTGGTGGTAGAATGAGGTCCAGGAGAGTATTCAGAAGAAGAAGGCAGCTAAGAAAAAGTGGGATAGGCAGAGAGAAGAAGGAAGTAGGCAGGAGTACTGTGAGGCTAGTCACATAGCAAAAGGATGAGCTATGATGAGCTGTATGAGAGGCTGGACAGTAAAGAAGGAGTAAAGGACTTTCATTTGGCTAAACAGAGAGATGGAGCTGGAAAGGATTTAACAAAATCCTGAGAGTGAGAGGATGCCTGATGAGTGGAGAAGCAGTGTACTGGTCCCCATTTTTAAGAACAAGGGTGATGTGCAGAGCTGCAGTAACTACAGAGATATAAAGTTGATTAGCCACACCATGAAGGTATGGGAAAGAGTTGTTGAAGCAAGGCTAAGGCGAGAGGTTCAGATCAGTGAGCAGCAGTTTGGTTTCATGCCCAGAAAGAGTACCACAGATGCAATTTTTGCATTGAGAGTGTTGGTAGAGAAGTACAGAGAAGGTCAGAAGGAGCTACATTGTGTCTTTTTGTGGGTCTAGAGAAGGCATATAATAGGGTGCCAAGACAGGAACTGTGGTACTGTATGAGGAAGTCAGGTGTAGCTGAAAAGTATGTTAGGGTGGTGCAGGACATGTATGAGGATAGTGAGACAGTGGTGAGGTGTGCAGTTGGAGTGACAAATGGTTTCAAGGTGAAGGTAGGGTTACATCAGGGATCAGCGTTGAGCCCCTTCTTGTTTGCAATGGTGATGGACAGGTTGACAGATGAGGTCAGGCAGGAGGCTCCATGGACCATGATGTTTGCAGATGACATTGTAATCTGTGGTGAGAGTAGAGAGCAGGTGGAAGAGAATCTGGAGAGGTGGAGGTTTGCACTGAAGAGGAGAGGAATGAAGGTCAGTAGAGATAAGACGGAATACATGTGTGTGAATGAGAGGGAGGCAGGTGGAAAGGTGAAGATGCAAGGAGTATAGGTCGTAAAGGTGGATGACTTCAAATATCTTGGGTCAACCATCCAGAGCAATGGACAGTGCAAAAAAGAGGTGAGGAAGAGGGTGCAGGCAGGATGGAGTGGGTGGAGACTGATGTCAGCGCTGATGTGTGACAGAAGGATAGCAGCAAGAGTGAAAGGGAAGGTTTACAAGACAGTAGTGCGTCCTGCTATGATGTATGGTTTGGAGACTATGGCTCTGTCTAAAAGACAGGAGGCTGAGATGAAGATGCTGAGATTTTCGTTGGGAGTGACATGGATGGACAACATTAGAAATGAGCAGATCAGAGGAACAGTGAAGGTGGAGCAGTTTGGAGATAAAGCCAACCAGCATCCTTTCTGTGTCCAACATCCTTTATCCCTGTGTCTGTGTGGGTTTCCTCCCAAAGACATGCAGTCAGGCTGTTTGGGGTGTATTCTGCCTTCCGACTGACGACCGCTGGGATAGGCTCCCATCTTGACCCAGAAGGAGAAGCGGCTTAAAAGATGTGTATGTATTTAATAAAATAACATTTCTCTGATTGTTTGGTTAATAATCTCCATATTTTCAAGCCATTTTCTTTATTTGGACATTTATTAAATAGTAAATTATAAGACTTTAAACAGTATGTATCTGATGTTATGTAATATTTAAAAAGTACATAAACTGATATAACAACCGAAGCAAAATAGGGTAGGTATGGAGTGTTTTCAACAATTACCTTTAATGAACACATTGTTTTCCACACACAACCAAACACATTTGCAAACTGACAAATGAATAAGAACAATGAGGAAACAAATAACCGACAAACTACGTACATGTTTTATTTACATAAAAACAGGCTACAAGGCAGGTCACACCCATTGTACTCCTACATGTGCGGTGACACTCATTTGGTATAAAACTGTGTATGAAACGGTTGGTGTAATGTAGTGGTTAACACCTCTGCCTTCTACACTGTAGACTGGGGTTCAATCCCCCACCAGGGTAAGCACCCTACACTATACCAATAAGAGTCCTTGGGCAAGACTCCTAACACCCCCCTGGCCTTCCTGTGTAAAATGATCGAGTTGTAAGTTGCTCTGCATAAGAGTGTCAGCCAAATGCCATAAATGTAAATTTCCATGGGTTTAGGTTGACACAATGAATAGTTTAAACAAAACTCTCCTTCCTTCATTAAATGTGAATACAATAGGCAATAAGGCATTTCAGATCCATAGTAGGAGAGACTCCTACGTGTGTGGTGACTCCTGTTTAATGTTAAACCATTAAGTTTATTAGAACATTTTTCAGAAAGTGAATTATTAACATGAGTATCTATTAAAACGTATTGAGCACTGTAAACTTTTATTTTAAAAATACACTTCAGGTTGTGGTCACGGCTTCTCTCCTGTGTGAATGCGCTGGTGTTTTTTGAGATCACGCTGTTGATTAAAACTCTTCCCACACTCTGAGCAGTGATACGGTTTCTCTCCTGTGTGGATGCGCTGGTGTACTGTGAGAGCACTCTGTACAGTAAAACTCTTCCCACACTCTGAGCAGTGATACAGTTTCTCTCCTGTGTGAATGCGCTGGTGTACTGTGAGAGCACTCTGTACAGTAAAACTCTTCTCACACTCTGAGCAGTGATACGGTTTCTCTCCTGTGTGAATGCGCTGGTGTCTTTTGAGTTTACTCTGTACAGTAAAACTCTTCCCACACTCTGAGCAGTGATACGGTTTCTCTCCTGTGTGAATGCGCTGGTGTTTTTTTAGATCACTCTGTATAGTAAAACTCTTCCCACACTCTGAGCAGTGATACGGTTTCTCTCCTGTGTGAATGCGCTGGTGTCTTTTGAGTTTACTCTGTACAGTAAAACTCTTCCCACACTCTGAGCAGTGATACGTTTTCTCTCCTGTGTGGATGTGCTGGTGTACTGTGAGAGCACTCTGTACAGTAAAACTCTTCCCACACTCTGAGCAGTAATACGGTTTCTCTCCTGTGTGGATGCGCTGGTGTTTTTTGAGAGTACCCTGTTGATTAAAACTCTTCCCACACTCTGAGCAGTGATACGGTTTCTCTCCTGTGTGGATGCGCTGGTGTTTTTTTAGATCACTCTGTATAGTAAAACTCTTCCCACACTCTGAGCAGTGATACGGTTTCTCTCCTGTGTGAATGCGCTGGTGTTTTTTGAGATCACTCTGTATAGTAAAACTCTTCCCACACTCTGAGCAGTGATACGGTTTCTCTCCTGTGTGGATGCGCTGGTGTACTGTGAGAGCACTCTGTACAGTAAAACTCCTCCCACACTCTGAGCAGTGATACGGTTTCTCTCCTGTGTGGATGCGCTGGTGTACTGTGAGAGCACTCTGTACAGTAAAACTCTTCCCACACTCTGAGCAGTGATACGGTTTCTCTCCTGTGTGAATGCGCTGGTGTTTTTTTAGATCACTCTGTATAGTAAAACTCTTCCCACACTCTGAGCAGTGATACGGTTTCTCTCCTGTGTGGATGCGCTGGTGTACTGTGAGAGCACTCTGTACAGTAAAACTCTTCCCACACTCTGAGCAGTGATACGGTTTCTCTCCTGTGTGAATGCGCTGGTGTTTTTTTAGATCACTCTGTATAGTAAAACTCTTCCCACACTCTGAGCAGTGATACGGTTTCTCTCCTGTGTGGATGCGCTGGTGTACTGTGAGAGCACTCTGTACAGTAAAACTCCTCCCACACTCTGAGCAGTGATACGGTTTCTCTCCTGTGTGGATGCGCTGGTGTACTGTGAGAGCACTCTGTACAGTAAAACTCTTCCCACACTCTGAGCAGTAATACGGTTTCTCTCCTGTGTGAACGCGCTGGTGTATTTTGAGATCACTCTGTACAGTAAAACTCTTCCCACACTCTGAGCAGTGATACGGTTTCTCTCCTGTGTGAATGCGCTGGTGTTTTTTGAGATTACCCTGTTGATTAAAACTCTTCCCACACTCTGAGCAGTGATACGGTTTCTCTCCTGTGTGGATGCGCTGGTGTACTGTGAGAGCACTCTGTACAGTAAAACTCTTCCCACACTCTGAGCAGTGATACGGTTTCTCTCCTGTGTGAATGCGCTGGTGTCTTTTGAGTTTACTCTGTACAGTAAAACTCCTCCCACACTCTGAGCAGTGATACGGTTTCTCTCCTGTGTGGATGCGCTGGTGTTTTTTGAGATCACTCTGTACAGTAAAACTCCTCCCACACTCTGAGCAGTGATACGGTTTCTCTCCTGTGTGAATGCGCTGGTGTTTTTTGAGAGTACCCTGTTGATTAAAACTCTTCCCACACTCTGAGCAGTGATACGGTTTCTCTCCTGTGTGGATGCGCTGGTGTACTGTGAGAGCACTCTGTACAGTAAAACTCTTCCCACACTCTGAGCAGTGATACGGTTTCTCTCCTGTGTGGATGCGCTGGTGTACTGTGAGAGCACTCTGTACAGTAAAACTCTTCCCACACTCTGAGCAGTGATACGGTTTCTCTCCTGTGTGAATGCGCTGGTGTCTTTTGAGTTTACTCTGTACAGTAAAACTCCTCCCACACTCTGAGCAGTGATACGGTTTCTCTCCTGTGTGGATGCGCTGGTGTTTTTTGAGATCACTCTGTACAGTAAAACTCCTCCCACACTCTGAGCAGTGATACGGTTTCTCTCCTGTGTGAATGCGCTGGTGTTTTTTGAGAGTACCCTGTTGATTAAAACTCTTCCCACACTCTGAGCAGTGATACGGTTTCTCTCCTGTGTGAATGCGCTGGTGTTTTTTGAGATCACTCTGTACAGTAAAACTCTTCCCACACTCTGAGCAGTGATACGGTTTCTCTCCTGTGTGGATGCGCTGGTGTACTGTGAGAGCACTCTGTACAGTAAAACTCTTCCCACACTCTGAGCAGTAATACGGTTTCTCTCCTGTGTGAACGCGCTGGTGTATTTTGAGATCACTCTGTACAGTAAAACTCTTCCCACACTCTGAGCAGTGATACGGTTTCTCTCCTGTGTGAATGCGCTGGTGTTTTTTGAGATTACCCTGTTGATTAAAACTCTTCCCACACTCTGAGCAGTGATACGGTTTCTCTCCTGTGTGGATGCGCTGGTGTACTGTGAGAGCACTCTGTACAGTAAAACTCTTCCCACACTCTGAGCAGTGATACGGTTTCTCTCCTGTGTGGATGCGCTGGTGTACTGTGAGAGCACTCTGTACAGTAAAACTCTTCCCACATTCTGAGCAGTGATACGGTTTCTCTCCTGTGTGAATGCGCTGGTGTCTTTTGAGTTTACTCTGTACAGTAAAACTCTTCCCACACTCTGAGCAGTGATATGGTTTCTCTCCTGTGTGGATGCGCTGGTGTACTGTGAGAGCACTCTGTACAGTAAAACTCTTCCCACATTCTGAGCAGTGATACGGTTTCTCTCCTGTGTGAATGAGCTGGTGTCTTTTGAGTTTACTCTGTACAGTAAAACTCTTCCCACACTCTGAGCAGTGATACGGTTTCTCTCCTGTGTGGATGCGCTGGTGTACTGTGAGAGCACTCTGTACAGTAAAACTCTTCCCAGGATCCAAGCAGAAGTGATTTCTCTCCTTGTGACATTTCTGTGTTTGTCCGTGAGATGTGTTCATGTGGAGGGTACCAGGTGATGTTTGCTGAGTACTTGAACATCTACTGGATGCCATGTTCTCATACTTCATCTGTTTCAGCAGCTTAATATTCCTCTTGGTCGAATGTCCTGATGTGTTTATGGAAGCACGTTCAGGCAGAGTATGAAAGTGCAGGAGAAGTCTTCAAGATATCTTTCGTTTCTGGAAGAAGAAAAAAAGACAAATCTCAGCTAAACTCAGTGCACAATAAAACAAATGTAGTAGTAGATCCAAATCATGAGTGCTCCTCTGCCATCAACTGGCAGAAAGTGTAAGGAAAGAATAAATTTCCATCTGATGAGGAAATTCAAAGCTCTTACACTACAACCCCTTTTCTAAACAGACCTCATATACTCACCATTAGACACTCCTACCAGCCAATGCCCTGCACCCCCACCGAGACATTCACAGCTCTCAAGAGAAACTTCATGCTGTTCTAGAACAAACTGCAGATTTCTCACCGCATCCGTACTAATATCTACAGCCACCTTGGATAATGTCGGCATATCAGTCACTATTTCTACAACAATTAAAATTCAGTCTCTAACAACCGTCAGACAGCCTGGAACGGTTTCAGTGTTTAAAATTCTTCCATTCTTATTTTTATTAATTGTAATATTTTCTCTTCCAATTATTTTATTATTTTTTCCTTTGCTTGACTGAATAAAATCTTGATATTTATTTAACTTAGTTCTATTGTTTTTTAATGTGTTTTAATGCACTTGTCTTATTGTTTCATGCTGGAACATGTTAACAGGTTTGAATTCCTATATACTAGTTGAATTAATTCTTAATCTGCCTTTTTAAATTTATATTGTGTAATTTATTATTATTATTAAAACATTAATTTGTTCAAGAAGTTTGGTTTATTTTATTTTTAAGTTTTTTCAGTCCATAAATTCTTGTCTGCATTTTTAAAAAAAATGGGGGTCAACATCAATGTTTTTTAGTGAAAATAAAAATATACTGAAATAGGGACGACATTGTATTTGTAACTCTACATTACACACGAATGTTAGGAGTTCCATGACTACGTAAACTTCCAAAGTGGTGCTCTCGGGCCTTCGGTTCCGCTCCGGTTCTCGGGCCCTCGGCGTCGCTCTGTTTACCGGCTCCTTAGCCTGCTAACTAGCTAGCCACCATGCTAAAAACACTGAGCGCTGCTGCTCCGTCCAGCTCTCCGCGCGCAGCACTGACTGGTTTTCAGCGGTTTCTACTGACTTCTCGAGCAGGGCGGTCGTATTTACAACCGGCTCGCTTCACAAACAGCGCGCATCTTTATCTTTCATGATTATAACTTACCGAACCCGCTGCAGCTGCAGCGCCTGCTCGTCCGAGACGGGACCGCTCAGAGTTTGAATCCCAATAGAGGTGGGCGGATCGATCCAAATATCGATAATATCGATACCAACGCTGGTATTGATATTGATCAATATTCGTGTAAAAAGATCGATACTCAAGCTTTTTTCTCCCGCACGCGGACTCAAAGTCTACTCTCTGTCAGTGCCGCGCTCAGTGCGCTCCGTGCTGAGCAGCGCACCCTCCCCTCCCCTCCGGAGCTGCAGAAACGAAGAGAAGAGGAGAGACATCCCCCATTCTCTGGCCCAGACAGACCCAGACCCTCGACCCAGAGACAGAAGTCACTGGCAGAGGCTTTTCAGTCTAGCAGCAGAGAATATCCAGGTAGATATAGAGTGGTCATCTTCAGCATCAGTTCAGATCAAGTTTAAAAGTGCAGGTTACTTAAGTCATATGTTACTGGGGCCAACTAGAAAAAAAAAAAAAAATAAATAAATAAATATATATATATATATATATATATATATATATATATATATATATATATATATATAAAATTTAGATATTGAAATAACCTAGTACATTTATTCAATTGTAAAGTGTTATCCAAGATAACATTAGATAAAGCTTTAATTATCCCACAACAGGGAATTTTATGGAATCAAAGCAACATGCAAGTGCATACAGTGGAAACAAAATTACAAAAGGATTGAAAGATACATAAGAGGTGACTAGAAAAAACATGAACAGAACAATTTATCTCCAAGGAATATTTGCACAGTCATGGAAGTATGAAATTTATAGTGACTTTAAACATAACAGAGGTAAAAAAAATAAATAAATAAATAAAACCCACATGATTACATACAGGTTAAAGACTTACTATGTTATTATTTCCCTCAGCTGATTCCCCAAGAGCTGAGGAGATCACCAGGAGCCTGGCAGGAATGATAGTGAAGGACTTGCAACCTCTCTCCATTGTGCAAGATGAGGGCTTTCAGAATTTTGTGAAGACCCTTGACCCAAGGTATAGAATTCCAAGTCGGAAATCTTTAATGGAGGGGAAACTGCCGGCTCTTTATAAAGACTGCTCTTCCAAGGTTAGAAGGGCATTGAGTGAAGTGGATAATGTTGTACTGACAACTGACATGTGGACATCAAGAGCCACAGAAGGTTATTTAACAGTCACATCCCACATTATAAATGAGCAATGGCA
This sequence comes from Pygocentrus nattereri, assembly GCF_015220715.1. NCBI lineage: Eukaryota > Metazoa > Chordata > Actinopteri > Characiformes > Serrasalmidae > Pygocentrus > Pygocentrus nattereri. The sequence goes on from NC_051232.1 coordinate 7,942,588, forward strand.
GATGCAAGCATATGTACTCGAAACATGTTTCCCCGGTCAACACACAGCTGACAATATTTGTTCCCAACTCACAAGAATTGTGGAAGAATGGGGCATAAAGGACAAGATTGTGGCAGTGGTCACAGATAATGGGGCCAACATGGTTGCTGCTGTGCGCAAGGCAGGTTGGGCACATTACCCATGTTTTGCTCACACCTTAAACTTGGTTGTAAAAGACACATTCAAAGCTGTCCCAGACTTGGTTGAGATCCAAAAGAAAACAAGTGCAATAGTTTCTTTCTTTCACCACAGCACCACTGCTACATCCAAGCTCAAGGAACTTACAAAAGCAGCAGAAATTTCCTGAGCAAAAACTGCTTCAATCAGTCGAGACCAGAGGGAACTCAGTATTTTACATGTGGGAGAGACTGTCAGAGCAAAAAGATGCAGTTATCATGGTCCTCTGTCTGCTTGGCAAAAGCTCTCTTTGCTTGACTCAGAAAGAATGGTCTGAAATCAGTCTCTCCCTGAATGCACTAAGACCATTTGAGGAGGTAGCCAGGGAAATATCGTCTGAAAAACATGTTTCCATTTCATAAGTCATACCCATGGTGTCACTGCTTCAAAGAACCCTGTCTGCATCTGAGCGAGAAGGCAGCAAGCTGGCACAATGTCAACGCCGTTTCAGGACCACTGAAACGTTTTATGGCCTTGCCGTCAGCACTTACTTGGACATCAGGTTCAAAAACATGGGGTTCCGTGACTCATCAAATGTTGAGCCTGTAAAGGCTTATCACAGAGATGCAGACAATGAGTCAGCCCTCAGCAGCACCTCCTTCAACTGCCCCTAGTTCTGCCACCAGCTCTGCCACTAGTTATACCACCAGCTCTGCTCCAGCTCCTGCAACTTCTACATCTGCAGCAAAAGGTGGGATTTGGGCAGAATTTGACTCGTTTGTCTCAGCACCATCGGAGAGCTGGCATTGATGCGCTAATTGAAATGCGCAGATACACAGAAGAAAGGCCTATTACCAGGGACCAGGATCCACTACTTTGGTGGAAAAACAATGCACCAACATTCCCAAACTTGCAAAGAGACATTTAGGGGTTGTTGCAACCTCAGTGCCGGCTGAGAGGCTTTTTTTCAAAGGCAGGACAGCTACTGAGCATCAGGCGATGTGCACTGAAACCCAAAAATGTGAACATGATACTGTTCTTAAATAAAAACCTGTAATCCTTTGTTCTCAGCAGTGTAGCATTGGGTTCTTAACATAGTCTTTCTTTATTTATACTTTCTTTATTTAATTTTCACTTATTGTTTTTTTTTTTGTTGAAAGCCAGAAGTGCACTGAAGGGAAGAAATTCCGTATTCTTTGTATTATTTTCTATTTATTGTTTGACTTGAAAACTTGACTTTTACTTCAAGGATTGGTTAAATGCGGAGGTGAAATTTCCCTGTTGTGGGACTAATAACGGTCTCTTATTCTTAGTCCTATAATGAAGTAATTCTTGCTGTAGATCTTTGTGTTCTAAACAGTAAATAATAATTCTGCACCAATAAGTACAGATTCGCTGGTGTTTGAGGTCAAAAGATGTTTGTTTTTAAATAGTTAATAGGATTAAGTGCTTTCGTAGCAAACATGCAAAACTGAATAATTACTTCAGTATCAAAATAACTTTTTTCCATCTAGATGAAATGTCATGTGGTACGACCATGATGCATCTCAAAATTAATTCACTTCTTTGACACACTTATTTATATTTATACAAGTTCTCAGTAGTATAAAGTGTTTAGAAACAAAGGTTTTGCAATGTTCTCTTTTTTGTCCTGTCTTGTCTCAGTTGCCTTCTTAAATGAAGTAACAGACGTATGGTTCCTGCAAATTGCATAAAATGTATAAAATGTTTTTTAAAAAGCCATTAAATCAAAACATCCTGCATTAGCAATAAATTTCAGCCACAAAAATTATATTAAAAAAAAAAAGAATAAGTTATTGCTATTATGTGTCGCACCACATGATGAGGAGTTGCTCCAAATGACATGAATGTCTTTAAAAGATCAATAAATGGTAAATTCCATACAAAAAATAGATATGCACCAGTGTTATCATTAATCGCAAAGGTTTATCAAATGTTTCTTTCTGTCAAAAGCTTTTTTTCACTAAATAGTCATATCACAAATCATCATTGCAGCACATTCACAGATTTGTTTAGAACAAATGTTTAATTTAACTTGGAATAAATAAATTTTCATCAATTCATTTCAGCATTCCTTTACAAACGTGACAGTTGTCATGCTGCTAATGGGATTTTGGAATGTCCATGTGAAAGTGGGGCATGTGATTGACCCTGTGTATGTTTATTTTAAAATATTTGCTTATTATTTCTAAGTTTTCTCTCCATTTTTGAAGTCACCTTCTTCGATTCTAAATTTACATAGACTAGCTACAGCAATGAAAATGACCGGTGTGCAGAAATGAATTTTTCACATATTATGTACTGAAATTACATAATTACATAAAATTATGTACTTGGTTCTACCTAAAAAAAAACCACCTTAATTTGATAACATGTAAATTAACTAGTTGTATTCAAACTAAATAAACAATTATTTTATTCAAAGTAATTTTTTATTGAATAAGACTCATTTAATTGCTTTTTACGACATGAAGTGATAATTTTAGGTGGAATTAACAAGTTGCTTTTTACAATTTGTTGACAGAAAAGATTTTTTTTTTACCAATTTTTAACTAAATTTTTTTTTCTGTGGTACAAAGTAAAAAGATTTAGTAAAACCTAAAAAAATACTTAATGTGGTAAAAAAAAATAACTAAACTATTACTTTGAATATATATTTTTTGTTGTTGTTTTGTTTGTTTACAATGATATCTGGTAAAATAAATTTAATTACATGTGCTTTATTTTCTGCACTTTCCTCATTATTTTGTACAAAGATTTAACATAAACTATCCAAAATATTAGAAAAAAATACTCAAATTAAAATCAGTTTTTATGTCTTTTTGTATATAAGTCATTATTTGAATATAAAGCACAAAATGCCAATCTGTGGCATACACTATTATAGAAAACACTCTGCATTGGTTGCACCACATTATTTCTGGTAATTTGGTCATTAGGTCGCACCACATGATGTTTTAAAGTTCAGTCAAAATTTACCACCACAGAATTGGCTACTGAAAGAAAAGAAGCTAGTTTTCCATAAAAGGTAACTATGAAATTTATAATGAAAATAATATCCATTTTTTTTTCTCTCGAGGTTATACCACATGATGTACAAATGGCAATGACAAGGCAGCCATTAAAAAAGAGGATTAGATATCGGTTTTAGATATTTAGAGTATTTGATATTAAGCGGGCCCTGCGATGGACTGGCGACCTGTCCAGGGTGTATCCTGTCTTTCGCCCAAAGACTGCTGGGATAGGCTCCAGCACCCCCCCACGACCCTGACGGAGAAGCGGCTTAGAAAATGGATGGATGGATGGATGGATGGATGGATGGATGATATTAAGCGATTTAGAAAGTTTTTTTTACATACATATACTACATATAATACTGGACTTCCTTGAGGAGAAGTCTGGAAATGGTTAAATAAACAAACTACCATCCATAAAATCACTGTTTAATTTTTTTGTCTATTCAAATATTAACACTTTTCTCAGCAAATAAAGACATAGTACACAAATAAATAGATTTTGAAAATGTGTCTTGGGTTGACTTTCACACAGTACTGTATATTTACGGTTCAGTGTACAATTAAACACCATTCTCTCTCTCTCATTCAGGTTTTGTCCTTCCTTCCTCTTCTACAAAGGATGGACTAACACAGGTGAACCCTTTCACTTCTCTTTTGCTCCACAAAGCAAGGATAATCAGTCCTCAGGTAAGTCTGTACAGCCATGTTTATGTTGTGATGTGTAAGGGGTACTTTAACTGCCATAAATATTTGTCATTTAATTTGATACTTTGTGTTAAAATATTTATTTCTATCTTGAATGTACTTATTTGAGTTGCATTATATGAGAAGGAACTGATTGCGAACCGTGTTGCGCACGGACCTTTTTGTTAGTGCGTCTTCTTTTTGTTTTATTGAGACGTGCAAGTCGGGACACGTTCAGACACCCTGCTAAAGCTTAAGAGAGCAAAAAGGCTGTTAAAATTGACATTACGTTGCCTGTTTGGTGATTCGTGTTGCAAGAAAATTCATTCCCTCTCGGTTGTGTGCAGCCAGTGAGGTATGTTTAATAACGCTGTTTATACGTACACATTTTACATTCTTTTTTGTTGTGTGCTTGAATATGAATGTGTAGTTGTTCTGTTCATTATATATTGGAACAGTTCGACGGTGGATTAAAGGAGAGTAAAGCGCAAGCACAAAGGAGAGAATAACTCCATCAGTAACTGAAGAACCAAAGCGTTGTGTGTTCCCTGGAGGGAGTGAAAGGTACCTTACATCATCACACTCCCGTTACTTCTGAAAGACTCTAGGATGCTCTCTTTATACCAAATCATGTCACTGACCTGTTGCCAGTTAACCACCAGGTGTTTTTTTTTTTTTTTTACCATATCACCTTTTTAAAAATGTATTATTGGCATTACATTCAAAATGGGCATTTATTTTTCAAAAAACAATATGTCAACAAGTTTCAACATTTGATATGTTGTCTTTGAAACATTTTCAATGAAATATAGATTTTAAATGATTTGCACAACATTGCATTTTTTTCACATTTTCAAAGTGTCCCAACTTTTTGGGTCGTAGTTCACAGTGCAAAACTGTTGTTACCTTTTACAGTGCATAATGACTTGGTTCATTTACTGGAGGGGACATGCACCGCTGCATTGTCAACTGCATAGGATTTATGTGATTTTACTACATATTTTTGTACTGTACATTATATTATCATTGTTTTTAAATGTAGTATATTTTAAATTATTTGTCTTTGCTTCTTCTGTTGTATTCTATTTACAGATGCATAATGCTTTGCTGCTGTAATAGAAGACTTTCCCCTCTGGGATTAATAAAGTGATCTGTCTATCATTTTAGCCAAGAGGATATCCAGTTTAACCCTGTAGTTTCCAAGGTCAGTGGCCTATTTGCGTATGTAAGGAATATAAGATAAAAGGTTAATGGATTTAGCCTTGTAGTTTCCAGTATATGTGGGTTTTGTGTTTTTTTCCACAAGACATGGAAGTTTATTCTTTCGTTACACTTTCTGCCAGTTGATGTAAGTGTTTTTGATTTGCATTAGACTGGTTTTGTTGCAAATTGAGTTTATTTTCACTTTTCTTTTCCTTGTAGAAATTAATGATGTCCTCTTTCAAGTCTTCTTCTGCACTTTTTTTAAACATGTCAGAACATTCCACCAAGAGGAAAGTTAAGCTGCTGAAACAGTTGAGAAAAAAAATGGCATCCAGAAGACATTCTCGTACTCCGGAAACGCCATCTGGTACCCTCCACATGAACACATCCCACAAACATGGAAATGCAGCAAAGAGAGTAATCACCACTGCTTATAGTGAGGAAAGAGTTTTGATGGACTGGGTAATCTCCAAAAACACCAGTGCATTCACACAGCAGAGAGGGGTTCGCCGAGATCACCAGCTCATTCACACAGGAGTAAAACCGTATTACTGCTCAGAGTGTGGGATAAACTTTACTCAACAGAGGGCTCTCCAACTGCACCAGCACATCCACACAGGAGAGAAGCCGTATCAATGCTGAAAGTGTGGGAAGAATTTCAGGCTTTAAAAGACTGTAAAAACACACAAGTGCACTAAGGACAGTCAGAAATCAGCAGTAATGAGTGTAACCTTAACACAGTCTGAGAGTAAAATTCAACAGAAAATGGTGATTCAATGCCACATTTCAGTCTGTTTTTGGGGACAACCACCTCTTGTTTTTTTTTTTGTTTTTTTTTTAAGTCATGCCTAAAGCTCATAAACCTAATGAGATGTGGTACTTCATGTTCTCCTCAAAATGTGTATTATTTCTATTATATGTGGAAAACAACCAAGAAGCTCCACATTCAGTACTGAGGGGCTCTTTTTAATTTAGTAGATCAAAGCTAGCATAGTGTTTCTGAAGCAGTGCTGGATGTTTTGACAAACCCTTTTTAAAGTTTAGTTAAGCCTTTGTTAATATGTTTGCTAATGCGTGTTCTTTTCATTCACACTGTTTACTAAAGAACTGGTCCATTTTGCTGTCATTGCCAAGCTTCGTTGTTTTTAAAACCCCACCCTCTATGGACCCAGCCAACAAGCCTACCTAGGCATCGAATTTGCGACTCTTTTTGGAATTTATTATTTAACATCTTTTTTTTTAGCACATTTGGCACAAAATCAACTATACATTTTAAAATGGAATTTTTTGGATAAAATACATCATGTGTGGGTGCATTTCCCAACATATTTTGTTGCCTTAGAGTGAAATGAAAGGGATTTTATGAACGGTGAAGAAATGCACACAAAAGGTGACTATAGTCTTAGATATTTTGGCAAATTTGGCACCATATGGAATGTACATTTTATGATGGAATTTTAGCTTTTTGGACAAAACACATCATGTGGAGATATTTTCCAACACATTTTGATACCTTGGGGTGAATTTTAAATTAATTTATGAATGGCCCGAAAAACACAAAGGGAAGACTTGTAGCCTTACATATTTTACGTATACATTTTCTGATGGAATTTGAATTTTTTGGACAAAAAAAAAACATCATTTGGAGGCATTTAAGGGATTTTATAAATGGTCAAAAAATGCACATGAAGGGAATGCACATGAAGCTTTACATATTTTGGCAAATTTGGTGCAATATCAAATGTGCATTTTATGATTGAATTTGAAATGTTTGGACAAAGTACATCATGTGGGGGCATTGTTCAACAAATTTTGATGCTCTGCGGTGAATTTCAAGGGATTTTATAAATGGTCAAAAACTCGTTACGCAATATAGCGTTACGCATTTTGGCAAATTTGGTGCAAAATCAATTATAAATTTTTTTTTGGACAAAATACATTATGTGGGTGCATTTCTTAACAAATTTTGTTGCCTTAGAGTGAAAGGTTTGAATGTCACATGAAGGTGTCTATAGTCTTACATATTTTGGCAAATTTGGTGCAATATCAAATAAACATTTTCTAATGGAATTTGAATTTTTGGCACAAAATACATCATGAGAAGGCATTTCCCAACAAATTTTGGTGTCTTGAAATTAATTTTAAGGGATTTTATAAATGGCCAACAAATGCACACAAAGGTAAGACACATTTCATCCATCCATCCATCCATCATCTTCCGCTTCTCCGGGGTTCGGGTAGCGGGGGCAGCATCCTAAGCAATGAGGCCCAGATCTCCCTTTCCCCAGCCACTTCCACTAGCTCGCCAAGGAGGCTTCCAATGCACTCCCAGGCCAGCTGGGCAATATAGTCACACCAGCGTGTCCTGGGTCTTCCCCGGGGTCTCCTCCCAGGTGGACTTGCCTGTGACACCTCACGAGGGAGGCATCCAGGAGGCATCCTAACCAGATGTCCGAACCACCTCAGCTGGCTCCTCTCGATGTGAAGAAGCAGCGGCTCTACTCCGAGTCTCTCCCAGATGACCGAACTTCTCACCCCATCTCTAAGGGAGAGTCCAGACACCCTGCGGAGGAAACTCATTTCACTCACAGGAAATTCTAATCGGTGACAAAGGGCAGCCCTGACGGAGTCCAACTCTCACTGGGAAAAAGTCTGACTTACTGCTGGCCATGCGAATCAAACTCCTGCTTTGTTTGTACAGGGCCTGAATGGCTCGTAGCAAAGAGCCATGTACCCCGTACTCCCGAAGCACCTCCCACAGAATACCCAGGAGAACACAGTCGAATGCCTTCTCCAGATCCTCAAAGCACATGTGGACTGGTTGGGCAAACTCCCATGAACCCGCCAGAATCCTGGAGAGGGTGAAGAGTTGGTCTAGTGTTCCACAACCAGGGCGGAACCCGCACTGCTCCTCCTGGATCCGAGGTTCGACTATAAGCCGGACTCTCTTCTCCAGTACCCCTGCATAGACCTTGCCCGGGAGGCTGAGGAGTGTGATTCCCCTGTAGTTGGAACACACCCTCCGGTCCCCTTTTTTAAAAAGAAGCACCACCACCCCAGTCTGCCAATCCAGTGGCACCACCCCGATGTCCATGCAATGTTGAAAAGGCGTGTCAGCCAAGACAGCCCCACAACATCCAAAGCTTTGAGGAACTCAGGGCGGATCTCATCCACCCCTGGAGCCTTGCCACCAAGGAGCTTCTTAACTACCTTAGCGACTTCGGCCTCAGTAACGGACAAGCCTACTCCCATGTCCCCAGACTCTGCCTCCTCACTGGAGAATGTGTCGGTGGGATTGAGAAGGTCTTCAAAGTATTCCTTCCATCACCCAATGACGTCTTCAGTTGAAGTCAGCAGCACACCATCTCCACTATATACAGTGCTAGTAGCACACTGCTTTCCCCTTCTGAGTTGCCTGACGGTTTGCCAGAATCTTTTCGGAGCTGACTTAGTCACTTTCCAAGGCCTCACCAAACTACTCCCACACACGGGTTTTTGCCTTGGCGACGACTTAAGCCGCAGATCACTTGGCCTGCCAGCTGCCTCTGGTGTCCCACAGGCCAACCATGCCCGGTAGGACTCCTCCTTCAGCTTGACAGCATCTCTCACCTGGGGTGTCCACCACCGGGTTCGAGGATTACCGCCCTGACAGGCACCAACTACCTTGCGGCCACAGCTACAGTCAGCCACTTCAACGATGGAGGAGTGGAACATCGCCCATTCTGAGTCAATGTCCCCCACATCCCCCGATATCTGGTCAAAGTTCTGATGGAGGTGTGAGTTGAAGATCAATCTGACAGCTTCTTCTGCCAGACGTTCCCAGCAAACCCTCACTATACATTTGGGCTTGCCTAGTCTGACCGGCATCTTCCCCCACCACCTGATCCAACTCACCACCAGGTGGTGATCAGTTGACAGCTCAGCTCCTCTCTTTACCTGAGTGTCCAAAACACATTGAACTGCGGCCTAGGGTGTCCTCGTGCCATGTGCACTTATGGACATCCTTGTGTTTAAACATGGTGTTCGTGATGGACAAACTGGTTTGCACTGAACACCACTCGGGTTCAGATCAGAGAGGCCATTCCTCCCAATCACACCCCTCCAGGTCTTACTGTCGTTGCCCACGTGAGCGTTGAAGTCCCCCAGTAGGACAATCGAGTCTCCAGGAGGAGCACTTTCAAGCGTCCTTCCCAAGGACTCTAACAAGGCTGGGTACTCTGAACTGCTGTTCGATGCATAAGCACAGACAGCAGTCAGGACCCGTTCCCCAAACCGAAGGCGTAGGGAAGCTACCCTCTCGTCCACCGGAGAAAACCCCAAAATACAGGCACTGAGTCGAGGGGCTATGAGAAAGCCCACACCTGCCCACCGCCTCTCACCATGGGCAACTCCAGAAAAGAATAAAGTCCAGCCCCTCTCAAGGAGATTTGTCCAAAACATTCAAATTTCATCATAAAACGCACATACAACATTGAGTCAAATTGGCCAAAATATGTAAGGCTATAGTCTTACCTTTGTTTGCCTTTTTTCATAATTCATTCCTTCAGTTATTATTCACTCTGTCATCAAAAGTTGTTGGAAAATGCCTATGCATGATATATTTTGTCCAAAAAAAATTCAAATTTCTTCATAAAATGCACATTCAACAATGTGTTAAATTGGCGAAAAGATGTAAGACTGTTACCTTTGTGTGCGTTTTTTGACCGTTCATCAATTTACTTAATATTCATTCTATGGCATCAAAAGCTGTTGGACAATGCCTGTGCATGATATATTTTGTACAAAAAAAAAAAAAAAAAAAAAATTCACATTTTACCATAAAATGCACATTCAAACCTGTGCCAAATACAACCCCAATTCCAATGAATTGACATAAATAAAAACAGAATACGATGATTTGCAAATCCTTTTCAACCTATATTCAATTGAATACACTACAAAGACAAAGACATTTAATGTTCAAACGGATAAAATTTGTTGTTTTTGTGCAAATATTCACTCATTTTTAATTTGATGCCTGCAACACATTCCAAAGAAGTTGGGACAAGGGCAACAGAAGACTGGGAAAGTTGACGAATGCTCAAAAAACACCTGTTTGGAACATTCCACAGCTGAACAGGTTAACTGGAAACAGGTGAGTGTCATGATTGGGTAAAAAGGGAACATCCCAGAAAGGCTCAGTCGTTCACCAGCAAGGACGGTGCGAGGTTCACCACTTTGTGAACAACTTTGTGAGCAAATAGTCCAACAGTTTAAGAACGTTTCTCAACGTGCAACTGCAAGGAATTTAGGGATTTCATCATCTACATTCCATAAGATCATCAAAAGATTCAGAGAATCTGGAGAAATCTCTGCAAGTAATCGGCAAGGCAGAAATCCAACACTGAATGCCCGTGACCTTCGAGCCCTCGGGCACTGCATTAAAAACCCACATTATTCTGTAACAGATATTCCCACATGTGCTCAGGAACACTTCAGAAAACCACTGTCAGTGAACACAGTTTGTCGCTCCATCTACAAGTGCACGTTAAAACTCTGCCATGCAAAGCGAAAGCCACATATCAACAACACCCAGAAACGCCACTGGCTTCTCTGGGCCTGAGCTCATCTGAGATGGACTGATGCAAAGTGGAAAAGTGTCCTGTGGTCTGACGAGTCCACATTTTAAATTGTTTTTGGAAATCATGGACGTCGTGTCCTCCGGGCTAAAGAGGAGAAGGACTGTCCGGATTGTTATCAGCGCAAAGTTCAAAAGCCAGCATCTCTGATGGTGTGGGGGTGTGTTAGTGCCCATGGCATGGGTAACTGGCACATCTGTGAAGGCCCCATTAATGCTGAAAGGTACATACAGGTTTTGGAGCAACATATGCTGCCATCCAAACAACGTCTTTTTCAGGGACGTCCTGCTTATTTCAGCAAGATGATGCCAAGCCACATTCTGCACACGTTATTACAGTGTGGCTTCGTAGTAAAAGAGTGCAGGTGCTAGACTGGCCTGCCTGCAGTCCAGAACTGTCAACCATTGAAAATGTGTGGCGCATTATGAAGCACAAAATACGACAACGGAGACCCCGGACTGTTGAGCAGCTGAAGTTGTACATCAAGCAAGAATGGGAAAGAATTCCACCTACAAAGCTTCAACAATTAGTGTCCTCAGTTCCCAAATGCTTATTGAGTGTTGTTAAAAGGAAAGGTGATGTAACACAGTGGTAAAACACGCCCCTGTGCCAACTTCTTTGGAAAGTGTTGCAGGCATCAAATTCAAAATGAGTGAATATTTGCAAAAAACAATAAATTTTATCCGTTTGAACATTAAATATCTTGTCTTTGTAGTGAATTCTATTGAATATTGGTTTAAAAGGATTTGCAAATCATCGTATTCTGTTTTTATGTTTTACACAAAAGTCACAACTTAATTGGAATTGGGGTTGTACTATTTTACATGAAATGCAGGGTTTAAATGATTTGCACCGATCATTACAATAATCAATTCAAACATCTCACTTGAGTAAAAGAAGTGAGAGAAGAATCCTCCCTCATGCTCAATTTCTGATGTATGTGCACTACTTTGTCTGCTGGCTGCTCAGGTTTCATGGCATGCTGACTAGGGATTTTAAGTCTGGTCACAACTTGAGTAAAAAACATTAAAAGCATGCATCTTCATATATAAATCATTATTGTTTTGATAGCTTGATATCAGTTTGATAACTGTTACAAGAACAAGTATGTATATAGTCACAAGCTACACACTAATTCTACTTCAAAACTACATGAAGACGTGAAAAAGCAGGTATAAAATTGGAACCATGATTCAAAGGAACTCAAAGATATACTCAACAACCTAAATTAATTAAACTGGTTTACAATTCAAGAAGGAAAGTAATTTCTAAGTGTTGGGAGTTTAGCATTAATTCACCTTTGACAAGGGTTAATTAATGTGTTTCTGATAATGTCACAAGTATTTTATAGATTTTTCTTAGATTAAGGATAGTCATTTGATTAAGAATGCACGTGGAGCTTGGAGGCCAGCAAAATTGCTTACATAGTAAATGAAAGGCAAGCTCACCTTCGAAGAGCGAAGTAAGCTGATAAAAACCGGCAAAAAAAAAAACCACACACACACAAAAAAAAACATGGTTTTGAGACAAATTAGTCCCCCGAACGGACAGATGTTCTGGCAACGACCTACGTGAATGTTCAATTGACTACGAATGCAGTCTGCAGATGTGGCAAGGTCTGCAAAAACCCGACAGGTCTGAAGATACATAAGACCAATATGGGCTGCATGCGGAAGCTAGTGGCGCAACGCACAGTGCCAGTACTAGATACAGCACCTGGTAAGACGGAGGAGGAGCCAGGCCTGAACAGACCCCACAGTGCCCAGAACCTCCTAGCACCACTAGCTACACCCCAAAGCAGACCATCAGAACATCGTCACATTTTGCCTAAATTTTGCTTAAATCTGCCAGAACAGCATCAGCACCAGGCCCCAGTGGAGTACCTTATAATGTCTTCAAGTATTGCCCCAGGCAATGGAATGTCTTTGGAAGATCTACAGAGTCATCTGGAGGAAGGGGAAGTTACCTCAGCAGTGAAGAACACCTATATTGACACTTCGGTGCAGATGGCAGGAGTTCCAGGTGTCTCAGGGTGTGTAGAGCACACTGGTGTGGTGATGAGAGGCATGGGAGAGCAAGGGGGACCTGGCAGTGCTGTGGCTTTACCTTGCCAATGCTTATGGATTGATACCACACAAGGTGGTAGAGGTTGCCCTGAGCAGATACCACATCCCAGAGAAGATATGGAACCTCATCCTTGAATATTATAGCAACTTTATCCTGGGGTGTCCTCGGGGACCTCAACATTGGAGTGGCATCATCTAGAGAAGGGCATTATCACCAGCTGCACAGTCTCTGTGTCCCTGTTTGCACTGGCCATGAACATGCTCATGAAGTCAGCGGAAGTTGAGTGCAGCGGTCCATTGTCCAGATGTGGCACTGAACAACCTCCGATTAGAGCATTTATGGACGATCTCACGGTAACTACAACATCAGTGCCCTGATGCAGGTGGCTTCTCCAAGGTCTCAAACAACTCTTTACATGGGCAAGAATGAGCTTCAAGCCCACGAAGTCCAGGTCCTTAGTCTTGCGGAAAGGAAAAGTGACGGACTGGTTCCGCTTTACCCTGGGAGACACTCATATTCCATCAGTGTCAAAAGCAACCTGAATGTCACCGCTGCATGCCAAGGTACCAGCGATGACCTCGACACGTGGCTCTTGGCTGTGGACAAATCTGGACTTCCTGGAAAGTTTAAGGCCTGGATCTACCAACATAGCATCCTGCCTTGTTTCCTCTGGCCGCTGCTAGTTTACGAAGTCCTGATCACCATCATGGAGTGCTTTGAGAGGAAGATCATCCAGTTCCTACGCAGGTGGCTGGGCCTGCCACGGAGCCTAAGCAGCACTGCACTCCTTGGGCATAACACCAAGCTGCAGCTTCTGTTCAGCAGTCTGGAAGAGGAGGAGTTCAAGGTCATCCGAGCCAGAGAAGTCCTGCTCTACAGAGATTCCGCCGACACCAAGGTCTCCTCAGCAGGTGTGGAGATCAGGACAGGATGGAAGTGGTGCACCCAGGATGCAGTGAAATGGGCGGAGGGGAACAGAAAGGTGGAGTGGGTGTTGCAGGATCAGCGTTATCCAGATCATCCAGACAGACTGATGGCTGGCTGCAGGTTCTGAGTGTGGAGAGTCTGACTGGATGCTGTTACTGGGAGGTTCAGTGGAGTGGAAACATTGGCATATCAGTATCATACAGATGAATCACTAGGAAAGGACTCAGGACTGACTGCGAGTTTGGAAACAATACTCATTCCTGGAGTCTGTACTGCACTTATAGCAGATACATCTGCTATAAGTGACAAACAGGACACTGTCCTACCTGCCACCCACCCCCACCCCCCCCCAAACAAGGAGACTATATTTGTTGTTTGATCTCAGCCTGTAAGTAAAAGAGAAATCATACCTTTGAGTTTACATTATTCAAAATAAGTGAACAAGAGTAAAAGTCAACTATTTTCTCTAAAATGTGAGCTCAAAAAAACAATAACTATGTTTATGAGATACATTTCAGATTTGCTGCTATAGAAACACACATTTATCAAAACACACTTTCATCAAGTCCTGGCAAGTTAACCTTGTCCGTCCCCCTAAAACCCACAAAGATTCAATTAGACAGCTAGTTCCTGACCAAGTGAACACATTTAAGAAGTTAATGGGCTTAAATAGCATCAGTAATTGAAGGCTATAAATACGATCCTCTGACTAAAGTTTTCTGACAGACTAATTATGAACATCAGCACACAAGCATTCAGGCATCCTATGAATGAAGATTATCAACACTTTATTACCAAATTTCTACCATGTTCAGATGTTATTAGCATTTAATATATTGTCTGTTTGCACTCTGCAGGAAGTTCTGTCCATAAGCAGACAGAATAAGGACTTTGTAAGTATGTTTAAAGGTTAAGGATTGTTGTAAGGCATGGCAAAGTGGATTATAGTTTGGTGTAGATGCAGCTGCTTTTGGAGCAGTTGGCTGCTGCAGAAGCTGAACTCATCCACTGCACTCAAAGGCAAAGGTTATAACAGCTAATAACAGAATGAGCCCTCTGGAGGAGACTTTTTGGCCATCTGGATAGATTCCCTTCACATATGTAGGCGTTGATTAAGTGAGGACGGTGGCACTGTTAAAATCAGAGCTCAAAGTTCACTGTATAATAATAATAATAATAATAATAACAATAATAATAATAATAACAATAACAATAACAATAATAATAATAATAAAAAATCATAATTCTTAACAATGATAATTTAATAAAAATTCAAGGTTTGATGCTTACCACACCAAAAACAATTTACCAATTGCCAGGCAGTCACAGTAAATGAATTCAAAAATAGGCAAAAACATTTATATAGTTATATATTATAACCTTTGTTTTTTCATGAATCTATTGTTTTACTTAAATTTTTCGACTATGTATTTATTAAAGAAATGTAGGGATTTAAGTCAATTTTTGCATTATTTTCACTAAAACAAACTACAGTATTTACAACTATTATCATTTTAAAATAAAATAAATAATATAAATAAAGTTTTATTAATAATTGTGACGAGGCAGACTCAGGAACTTGAGAAGGATCCATGTGCAGATTTATTGGCAAAAAGGGCAGCCCAAAACTTGTAATCAAAAGACTAAAGCAAAAAAATTAACAGTTAGCCAGTCAAACAGAGCAAAAGCAGAATCCAGTGGTTCAGGCAGAGGTTAAAAAAACAAAACAAAACAAAACAAAAAAAAAGGCAGCAAGGCTCTGGCTGAAAGAGAGGCGTATTTAAGGTGTGACTGAGGAAATTCGGTACAGGTGGTTTGATTGGGAACAGGGCTAGTACTCAGGAGAGTGGCCAAATAGTGAATTGCTGACAATAATAATAATAATAATAATAATAATAATAATAATAATAATAATAATAATAATAATAATAACAACAACAACAACAACAACAACAACAACAACAATCTTCTTTCGGCTGCTCCCTTTAGGGGTCGCCACAGCGGATCATCTGCCTCCATCTTGCCCTATCCATTTCCTCCTCTACTTTCACACCAACCATCTCCATCTCCACCTCCACTACATCCATAAACCTTCTCTGAGGTCTACCTCTTCTGCTTCTACCCGGCAGCTCCATCTCCAACATTCTTTGCCCAATATATCCACTATTTCTCCTCAACACATGTCCAAACCATCTCAACCTGGCCTCTCTGGCTTTATCTCCAAACTTCTCCACCTTCACTGTCCCTCTGATCTGCTCATTTCTAATCTTGTCCATCCTTGTCACTCCCAACGAAAATCTCTTCATCTCCGCCACCTCCAGCTCAGCCTCCTGTCTTTTAGACAGAGCCACAGTCTCCAAACCATACATCATAGCAGGACGCACTACTGTCTTGTAAACCTTCCCTTTCACTCTTGCTGCTATCCTTCTGTCACACATCAGCGCTGACATCAGTCTCCACCCACTCCATCCTGCCTGCAGCCTCTTCCTCACCTCTTTTTTTGCACTGTCCATTGCTCTGGATGGTTGACCCAAGATATTTGAAGTCATCCACCTTTACGACCTCTACTCCTTGCATCTTCACCTTTCCACCTGCCTCCCTCTCATTCACACACATGTATTCCGTCTTATCTCTACTGACCTTCATTCCTCTCCTCTTCAGTGCAAACCTCCACCTCTCCAGATTCTCTTCCACCTGCTCTCTACTCTCACCACAGATTACAATGTCATCTGCAAACATCATGGTCCAGGGAGCCTCCTGCCTGACCTCATCTGTCAACCTGTCCATCACCATTGCAAACAAGAAGGGGCTCAAAGCTGATCCCTGATGTAACCCTACCTTCACCTTGAAACTATTTGTCACTCCAACTGCACACCTCACCACTGTCTCATTATATTCATACATGTCCTGCAACACCCTAACATTCTTTTCAGCTACACCTGACTTCCTCATACAGTACCACAATTCCTGTCTTGGCAATCTATCATATGCCTTCTCATATGCCTTTCCATATGCCTTTCTGGGCATGAAACCAAACTGCTGCTCACTGATCTGAACCTCTCGCCTTAGCCTTGCTTCAACAACTCTTTCCCATACCTTCATGGTTTGGCTAATCAACTTTATACCTCTGTAGTTACTGCAGCTCTACACATCACCCTTGTTCTTAAAAATGGGGACCAGTACACTGCTTCTCCACTCATCAGGCATCCTCTCACTCTCCAGGATTTTGTTAAACAACCTGGTTAAAAAGTCCACTGCCTTCTCTAGTAAACATCTCCATACCTCCACACCTCCACAGGTATGTCATCTGGACCAACTGCCTTTCCATTCTTCATCCTTTTTAAAGCTGCCCTCACTTCCACCTTACTAATTCTCTGCACTTCCTGATCCACTATCTCGCCACCCGTTGTCCTCCTCTCACAACCACAACAACCACTTGAAGCACAACCACAACAACAATGAATCTTGTTGTTGAAAGTGTACTGCTGTACTGACTTCAAATGCTTTCTGAGCAGCTCCTGCAAATGAAATGGTAATCTGCACTGCACACTGGAGATCTGCATCACTAGGGCACCTGCACAGTCCCACATGTCCCCACCATCCACTGCACAAGAACACATTCAGGAAGTGAAACGACTGACCTCGAGAACAGCAGTCTGACTGGGTCCAATTTAGATGAACTGCCTAGACTTGCACAAACAGTGGACACAAACGAGCAGAGCGTAACCATCTTTATGATGCGTTCCTTGTGTTCCACTTATAACTTAGACCAGTTAAACCAGTTTGCGGGTGAAAGGTCAGTGTGACTGAAATTTAATTCAGAACTTTAACTGGAGACAAATTCACTGTTATTCACTGCATTGCTGGTCATGGGCAAACCATGAGAGACCTGCAGCAGAGTGTAGTTTCAGATTCTCTGGTGATGTAATGAGACTGAAATGAGCTCAAACCGGTTTCTCACTTTCCAAAGATAAGAGTCCAGCCGTATTGTGGTTCAGTCTGGACTGAGACAGAGTGAGTTCAGCTCTGTAATGCTCTAACGTGCTCCAATGGGAGCAGACACTCTACTGAAAAGGAGATGAAGGGATGTTTTCTCCTGTAGATCTGCTGGAAATGAACACAAACGAAGATGCACTCTCACTGAAGACGCCTAGACAAACCTCAGAAAAGGTAACAGAGCTTTCAGTTTCTCACAGATAGTACTGAGGAGTCCTTTGCTCTGCATCAATTTATTTTCATAACACTAACTTAGCAGAGAAAAATCATACACTAGTGTAACCCTGTGTCATGTGCGCACCACCATCTGCACACTCAGTCCACCCTCAATGGCACTTCTTCTCTGCATTGTGTATTTTGTGTCTTTTGGGGAAGGAGGGAGACTGGACACTGGTAGATTCTTTTAACACAGCACAGTAGCAGCAGTTTATTCGCCAACTGGCTTTTCACATGCAGCACGTTGGACAACCTGGAGGCTGGCATTCATATGACCCTCAACAGCAGCTAGGCACACGTTCATGGCATAGTCCTCCCTTCACAAAGCTAAGCATCTTACCTTCACAAAGCACAACACAACACAGGACTGTCACTTTCTGCTTTCTTTGCAGCAAATTAACAGACAGCTTCGGGCAAAAACTAGTGGCAGGGGAAAGGAACTGCATCCTACACTAGAATATTCATAAAGCAGTACACCGATTTAAGACAGTTCATTCAAATCTACAGTAAATAAGTAGGACTGTAGTAGGATGATTTAAAATGTAGAGTATATAAGGTTTTAATGCGCTTGTTAAGTGTGAGTGTTGAGGATGATGCAATGTATGTGGAAGTGAATTCCAGATGCAATTTGTGTAGAAACTTAAGCTTCTCCACCAGTTTTCTTCAGATTGTAATGCTGATTAGAAGCGCAGTGAACAACAGCATTGTTGTCTTTTGTCATCACATAAGATGCACAATGTACACTATTTACATTAAAATAAGACAAAAAAGTAGTAAACAATGAATAAAATAAAACAAGGGCCTTGGCGTTCTGATCCTCGGTTGCTGAAACTGGCTTTTGGAACTTGGAAAGTTACCTCACTGGCGGGGAAGGGGCCTGAGGTTGAGAGATACCGGCTAGATATAGTCGGGCTCACCTCAACACAGAGCTTGGGCTCTGGGTCCAATCTCCTTTAGAGGGGCTGGACTTTTCTTCTTTTCTGGAGTTGACCATGGTGAGAGGCGGTGGGCAGGTGTGGGCTCTCATAGCCCCTCGACTCGGCGCCTGTATGTTGGGGTTTTCCCCGGTGGATGAGAGGGTAGCTTCCCTACGCCTTCGGGTTGGGGAACGGGTCCTGACTGTTGTCTGTGCTTATGCACCGAACAGCAGTTCAGAATACCCAGCCTTCATAGAGTCGTTGGGAGGGGTGCTTGAAAGTGCTCCTCCTGGAGACTCGATTGTCCTACTGGGGGACTTCAACGCTCATGTGGGCAACGACAGTAAGACCTGGAGGGGTGTGATTGGGAGGAATGGCCTCTCTGATCTGAACCCGAGTGGTGTTCAGTTTTTGGACTTCTGTGCAAACCACAGTTTGTCCATAACGAACACCATGTTTGAACACAAGGATGTCCATAAGTGCACATGGCACCAGGACACCCTAGGCCGCAGTTCAATGATTGACTTTTTAGTCGTGTCAGCGGACTTGCAGCCATGTGTATTGGACACTCGGGTAAAGAGAGGAGCTGAGCTGTCAACTGATCACCACCTGGTGGTGAGTTGGATCAGGTGGTGGGGGAAGATGCCGGTCAGACCAGGCAAACCCAAACGTATAGGAGGTGGGGGACATTGACTCAGAATGGGCCATGTTCCGCTCCTCCATTGTTGAAGCGGCTGACTGTAGCTGTGGTCGCAAGGTAGTTGGTGCCTGTCGGGCGGTAATCCTCGAACCCGGTGGTGGACACCCCAGGTGAGAGATGCCGTCAAGCTGAAGGAGTCCTACCGGACATGGTTGGCCTGTAGGACACCAGAGGCAGCTATCGACAGGCCAAGCGATCTGCGGCTTCAGTTGTTGCCAAGGCAAAAACCCGGGTGTGGGAAGAGTTTGGTGAGGCCTTGGAAAGTGACTAAGTCGGCTCCGAAAAGATTCTGGCAAACCGTCAGGCGACTCAGAAGGGGAAAGCAGTGTGCCACTAGCACTGTTTATAGTGGAGACGGCGTGCTGCTGACTTCGACTGAAGACGTCATTGGGCGGTGGAAGGAATACTTTGAGGACCTTCTCAACCTTAACAAGCGTTTCAAGAACAGCTCACCGACCGAGAAGGAAGGTATCAAAGACCTAACAAGAAAGCTCCGGGAACAGCTATGCAGGGTCAGAAGAGCAGAACACATCCGGAAGCAGCGTCGGAAGAAAGAAAGGAGAAGAGTTCAGTTCGTGAAGGATCCATACAGCTTCGCAAAGTCTCTTCTATGCCAACAAAAATCTGGCTCACTCTCCAGCTCAAAGATGGAGGTTGAAGAGTTCCTTGCGGAAGCTCACAGCGACCCTAACAGGAGTCAGGGTCTAGGGGCCAACTGTAATATCTCAAGGCCTGAGAAGCCAACAACTGAGTTGAATGCAAAGGAACCCACATGGCAAGAAGTTCTGGACGTCGTCCGTAAGGCCAAAGCATCAGCTGCCCCTGGCCCAAATGGTATACCATATAAGGTATACAAGAAATGCCCCAAGCTTCTTAAGAGGCTGTGGAAAATCTTGAGGAAGATCTGGGCCAAGGGGACAATTCCATCAAGCTGGAAGTTGGCTGAGGGATGCTTTGTTCCGAAAGAGGAAGGGTCCTCCGCAATCTCCCAGTTCAGAACAATCTCTCTTCTGAGCGTAGAGTGTAAGATCTTCTTCTCTGTTCTGGCACGAAGAATTACCTCCTACATGATGCAAAACCATTATATCAATCCATCCATCCAAAAAGGTGGCATCCCAGGTTTCTCGGGCTGTCTGGAACATACCTCGATGATTACCCAACTGATCCAAGAAGCAAAACGGAAGAAAAGCGACCTAACAGTCGTCTGGCTAGACTTAGCCAATGCTTATGGGTCAATTTCACACGATCTCATCCAAGAAGGACTTGACCATTATTACATTCCTGTGGCAATCCGAGGTTTGATTACCAACTACCTTGCAGGATTTCGACTCAGGTTTACATCGGCACTCTTTACCACCAATTGGCTGAACCTCCAAAAGGGGATTCCAACAGGGTGCACCATCTCCCCCATCTTGTTTATTATGGGCATGAACATACTGTTATCCGCCGCAGAGGGCATAACCCGGGGCCCTAGATTGGAGACTGGCGTCGTGCAGCCAGTGCTGCGAGCGTTTATGGACGACATCACAGTAACCACTGTGACGCATGTCCAAGCAAGATGGGTGCTGGATACATTGGGCAGCGTTGCCTCATGGGCAGGGATGCTGTTCAAGGCCAGGAAGTCCAGGAGTATGGTCATCAAGAAGGGCAGAGTCACCAGCAGGTTTAGTCTCCAAGTCCAGGGTGAGGTCATCCCACCCATCGAGGGCAACCCAGTAAAATGCCTGGGAAAGTGGTTTAACGTGTCACTGACGGATGGTGCCAATGTTGCAGAGGCGGTGAAGCAGACCGAGGAGTGGCTGAAGAAGATTGACAATTCTTTACTCCCGGGCTGGTCTGGTCAACTGCTGGTCTGGTCAACTGCAACTCCCTTTGTCTTCAGTAGTAGAGGAGTACAAGGTGGCGAAATGCAGAGTTGCCCTAAGTCTGGGGGACTCCAACGACGACCTCATCAGACACGCTGGCATGATAACTAGGTCAGGACGCAAGTGGGCTGCCAACGCAGCTGTGGAGCAGGCGGTCAGCTCCCTGAAGTTGCGGGATATAGTTGGCAACCAGTGCATCCATCGACAAGGCCTCGGCTCTGCACAATTCCAAACCTGGGGAGGCGCAAACACAAAAACCAGGAGAGGCATGGTGCAAGTGGAAGTAAGGAGCAGAGAGGAGGAGAAGCGAGTAGCCAGAGCAGTTCAGCAAGGTTCCCAGGGGGCCTGGACAAAGTGGGACTTGCCCAGGCGCAAAGTCACATGGAGGGATCTGTGGCGCCTGGAGCCCCATCGCATCTCCTTCCTCTTACGGTCGGTTTACGATACCCTCCCCTCCCCAGTACATCTGCACACGTGGGGTCTAAGAGAGGATCCGCTTTGTAAGCTGTGCGACAAGAGGGGGACCCTGGCCCATATATTGTCTGGGTGCAAAACATCTTTAACCCAGGGGCGGTATAGATGGCGCCACGACAAAGTACTCCTCTCATTGGCAGATACCATAGAGCGGGAGAGGGTTAAGAAGAGACCAGCCCACACAACCGCACAGAGAGCAATCACCTTTGTCAAGGAAGGAGTTAGACCCGCACAAACCACCAAAAAGAAAAGAACTAGCATTCTCCACACTGCAAGTTCCTGGGAGATGAGGGTGGATCTTGGAAGGAGGTTGCCGTTTCCGGAAGTGGTGCAAACATCCCTCCGCCCTGATATAGTGCTGTGGTCATTCAAGGACCAGAAGATAATCCTGGTTGAATTGACAGTACCATGGGAGGAGGGCTGTGAGGAGGCCCATGAAAGGAAGGCTGCAAAGTACCAACAGCTGGCTCAAGACTGCCGTGATAGAGGCTGGCAAACATGGGTCTTCCCGGTGGAGATAGGGTGCAGAGGCTTTCCAGCCAGGTCTGCATGGAGTTTCCTTTCTGCCATAGGAATGGATGAGCACAGTAAAAAGCAAGCAGCTCGCCGGATGGGGGAGGAGGCGGAACGTGCCTCATGCTGGATTTGGAGTAAGAGAGAGGAGGAAAGCTGGAAGCCGGGAGTAGATGGGCAGTGAGCTGGCCACTCACTGCTGGCCTACCAACTGGAGGGTGTCGTGGTTAGGGCCGAAACACCCAGAGAAGGTTGGACACCACCTGATGACATCTGCTCCTGGCCAAAGGCTACAGCTACCTGCTAAGGTAGCTGAGGAAGGCACCTCATGTGTATCCAACAAGTCGGTCTTTTACTGTCTTTTGTCATTGCACTGTTTACTATGCATTACTGCACTGGAAAAGTAGCCCCATAGTGTTTCGTAGCCAGATTTAAGGTTAAGGCCAGTTTTAAGGTTAAAAAAGTTTGGGAACCACTGTATTTTACACACACATTATATATATATAAAATATATACACATACACACATGGATGTATATTTGTGTGTGTGTGTGTGTGTATATATATATATATATATATATATATATATATATATATATATATATATATACATACACACACACACATACACACACACATACGTGTGTGTGTGTATATATATATATATATATATATATATATATATATATATATATATATATATATATATATATATATATATATATTGTGGCGAGCACGGGGTTTTCCTGGATTGGCCGCGTTGCGGCCCTCCAGTCAGAGTGGGAGGGGTTATGCAAATGTGGTTACTGCCGTCTTCACCCTCTGGCAGAAGTGCAGCCAGCCTGATGGCCTGGGCACGGTTTTCCTCAAGGTGGAAGTCTGGTTTCACTCTCCGTGCAGTTTAAATGCAGTAAGTGAGTAGTAAGCTAAATAAAGAGCTCTGTTGGCAAAGAACATGTCTCCTGCCTCTGAGACTCGCCGCCGATCGTCACAATGGTGTCAGAAGTGGGATGTGATGGCCGAGATCGATTATCTGGAGCAGCAGATTCTCAAGCTGGATGCGGAAGAGTTCCAGCGAGAAAGAGGCGACCCGCGGGAAGTGGGTGCCGGGCGATACGCCGGCCCAGCCTTGCCCGACGGAACTAGCCAGCCACGAGCCCGGCTGGATAGTGACGAGCTCCACCGTCTGCGTTTGGACGGCGGCGTCGAGAGGAGACTGGAGGACGGCGAACGGCACGAGCAGAGCCACGCCCCCCTCGCTTCGACGGCAGCGAGTATCCAGCTACCCCGTTATAATGGAGAGGCCGCATGGGAGCCGTATGAAGCACAGCTGGGAGTGGTGGCAAGACATTACGGATGGTCCTCGGTGACGATAGCGGCCAGGTTATGCTTGGCGCTGGAGGGCAAAGCGCTGCAAGCTCTGGTGGACCTTCCGGTGGAGGAACACGGGAACCTGGAGGCCCTCAAAGCGATCCTCCGTCAGCGTTTCGGGAGGATCCCCGCGGTCCAGGTCTTGCGGCAACAGTTGAGAGAGAGGAGGCGAGAAAAGGGAGAAAGGCTGGGTGTCCTCGCAGTCGAGATTCGCACGCTGGTGAGACAAGCCTACCCCGATTTCTCGGCCAGCGTGTGGGACGAGCTCGCGTTGGACGCATTTTTCAATGCGCTAGCACCCGGTAGCCTGCAGCGGCATGTCAGGCTGAGCAAAGTCATCTCACTTAGCCAAGCGGTGGAGGAAGCAGAGAGAGCGGAGCTCATCCTGAAGGACGTAAGGCCTGCCGCCTGCTACCAAGTCGAAGCAGAGGAGAAGGACGAGCCAATGACGTGCCGAGCCCACCCAGCGCTAGGTACAGAAAGAGCCACGGGTGGAAGGCTTATCCGATGCTGGCGCTGTAGGAGACGCGGACACAAAGCCAGCCAGTGTCGCGCCCCAGAGCCAGCGGGAAACGAGTTCAGGGCCCCCCAGTGAGGGATGGGGTGCCCTTGAAAGCCAACACCCTCGAGCGAGATCTAGTGGTGGGGAGGCTGGGCACAGGACACGGACTCTGGCTCAAGTGCACCGTACAGGGCGTGCCTGTCACAGCCCTGGTGGATACCGGCTCTACCGTGTCACTCGTCCGGCCGGGTGTGCTGTGCCTGCTCCGAAAGAACGCCGCTGTGGCATGGGACCCCACCGACACCATGCTGAGGTCAGTAACCGGGGAAAGAATTAAGATGGGAGGGAAGAAAAGACTGTGCGTGGGGCTAGCCAAGAGAACCCTGCAGCATGAGTTCTGCCTTGCTCCCATCCGCGATGCGTGCATACTCGGGCTGGACTTTCTCGAGGCCCTGGGCGCAGTCCTTGACATCCCCACTGCGGCGCTAATACTGGGGAGGACGCGCATTTCGCTGGCGGCGCGTCCTACTGCTGAGCAAGACCGTGTAGTGGCAACGGCCAGCGTACAGGCCAGGGACCAGGGGCCGGTCGGGCCCGATCAGACACAGCTCGAAGTGGAGGGTGTCACCCCGCTTCCCGAAAAGACCCCCAGCCAGAGCACGCCGGAGGCGGTGAGGGAACTGTGGCGCTGCAGCAGCGAGGGGCTCACGGAGGAGCAAAGCCAGCGGCTGTGGGCACTGTTGCAGGCGAACCTGGATGCGTTCGCGGCCCGGGAGGAGGATTGCACCCGGACAAGTCTTGTGCAGCACCAGATCGACACGGGCTCCACTGCACCCATTCGACTACGTGCGCACCGCCTCCCCATCGCAAAGCAGCAAGCGGCTGAGCAGAAACTGAAAGAAATGGCAGAGAGCGGAGTCATCGAGCCATCTAACAGCCCGTGGGCAGCCCCTGTGGTGCTGGTGAAAAAGAAAGACGGCAGTTGGCGTTTTTGTGTCGACTATCGCCGCCTCAACGCGGTCACCAAGGCGGACTCATACCCACTGCCTCGCATCGACGATGCCCTTGATAAGGTGGCAGGGTCGTCGTGGTTCAGCTCGCTGGACTTGCGGAGTGGGTACTGGCAAGTGGAGCTGGTGCCAGAGGCTAGGGAGAAGACCGCATTCACCCTGGGGGCGGGGCTATGGCAGTTCCGTGTGATGGCATTCGGGCTCCGGAACGCCCCCGCCACCTTCGAGCGCCTGATGGAGCGAGTCCTGGCGGGCATCCCTAAGGAACGGTGTATCCTGTACCTGGACGATCTGCTCGCTCACGCACCGACCTTCGATGAGGCCTTAGCCTGCCTGGAACAAGTGATCGGCGCCATCAAAGCTGCCAATCTCCGGTTGCATCCCAAGAAATGTCTCCTCCTCCAGCGCAAGGTGCAGTTCCTGGGCCATGTCGTCAGTGGGGACGGGGTGGCTACCGATCCGGAAAAGGTGCAGTCCGTCCGGCACTGGCCGACACCGCGCGACGTGAGTGAGCTTCGGAGCTTTCTGGGGCTAGCCTCTTACTACCGGAGGTTCATTCAGGGGTTCGCGGACATCGCGGCTCCCCTCCACCGGTTGACGGAGAAAGGCGCAGTGTTCCAGTGGACAGACGGGGCGGACAAGGCATTTCGGCGGCTCCGCGAAGTGTTGTGTGCGGCTCCTGTGTTAACGCTCCCTCAGGTGGGTGGAGAGTTTGTTGTGGACACTGATGCTAGTGGGTGCGGTATCGGGGCGGTGCTATCCCAGGTTCAGGGGGGTCAGGAGCGTGTGATAGCTTATTATAGCCGTGCTCTCAGTAAACAAGAGCGTAACTACTGCGTAACCCGTAGAGAATTGCTTGCTGTAGTGTCAGGTCTGAGACACTTTAGACACTATCTTTATGGCACCCCGTTCGTGCTGCGTACCGACCACGCTTCGTTAACCTGGCTGATGCAGTTTAAGGAACCAGAGGGACAGGTAGCTCGTTGGATTACTGCCCTCCAAGAGTTTCAATTTGTCATTCGACATCGCGCGGGACGGTTACATAGCAACGCTGACGCGCTTTCACGCCGGCCCTGTCTAGAGGTAGAATGCCGATACTGCGCGCGGTTAGAGCAGAGGGCGGAGCAGGTAGAAGAACGGGTAGCGGCCGTGGGGGTGGCAGATAGCGAATTGATAGAGAGTTGCGGGCGCGAGGAGTTTCAGAAGGCCCAGGGGGAGGACCCGGTCCTCCGTAAAGTTTTACAGTGGAAACGGGAGGGGCACCGGCCGGAGTGGAAAGACGTTACGCCGCACGGGCCGGACCTAAAAGCATATCGGTCCTCCTGGGACAGTCTAAGCGAACGCGAGGGGCTGCTGTATCGGCGCTGGGAGGACGCTGTTCCCGACAAAATCGTGTGGCAGTTGTTAGTTCCGCGTAGCTTGAGGCGGCGCGTACTCCAGGCGGTGCACGGGCCCGTTGGGGTGGGACACTTTGGGGTCAATAAGACACTGAGGCAGCTCCGCCAGCGGTTCTACTGGCCGGGCTGTCGGACGGACGTTGAGCTATTTGTGCACTGCTGCGACGCGTGCACAGCCAAGAAAGGCCCCACGGGGAAGTCCCGAGCACCCCTCCAACCATTGCAGTCCGGCGCCCCCATGGAAAGGGTCGCTGTGGACGTGTTGGGACCGTTTCCGCGCACCGAGGCTGGCAATCGCTACGTACTAGTAGCCATGGACTTCTTCACAAAGTGGCCAGAGGCCTATGCGGTCCCCGACCAAAGCGCCGTCACCACCGCGGAGCGGCTGGTCGAGGAGTTCTTTTGCCGTTTCGGCTTACCGGAGGAGCTCCACAGCGACCAGGGGCGAAACTTCGAGTCGCAGGTCATGGCTGAGGTCTGTCAACGTCTGGGGGTCCGGAAGACCCGTACCACACCCCTGCACCCTCAGAGCGATGGGTTGGTCGAGCGGTTCAACAAGACGCTCGCCACGCAGTTGGCCATCCTTACGGACAAACACCAGCGCGACTGGGACCGGCATCTGCCGCTGGTCCTGTGGTCGTGCCGAGCGGCAGTGCAGGAGTCTACGAGTTTCACGCCAGCACAGCTTATGCTGGGAAGGGAGCTGCGCACGCCCACGGACTTGGTCTTCGGACTGCCCGTGGGGTTGGATACCCCCGTGAACGAGTCATGTTACGCCCGCAACCTCAGAGAGCGCTTGGCGGCTGTGCACAGAACTGCACGAGAGAATCAAGAGGGGGCTAGCGCGCGCCAGAAAAGGGCGTACGACACGCGCTGCCAAGGTGCCCCTCTGGCACCGGGGACTGCCGTGTGGTTCTACAACCCAAGGCGTAAAACAGGACGCTGCCCTAAGCTCCAGTCCGACTGGGAGGGGCCATGCCGCGTTTTGCACAGGCTGTCTGAGGTGGTTTACCGGGTCCAAACAAGCCGCAGGACTGTGGTTGTTCACCGTGACCGACTGGCCCCTTACCGACCTAAGGGCAATGACGTGGCTGAGGAACCTCCAGGGACTTTGGGTGGGGAGAACGCAGGGGGGGCCCAAAGAAGGGCTTCTACACGAGCTCGGCGGACCCCCCCGCACCTCAGAGACTGTATCAGGGACTAGGTGTTAAAAAAAAAAAAAAAAAAAAAATGTTGCATTGGTTCTGTGTTGTGTGTTATGGGGGAGTCGCCGGGTCGGCTGACTCTTAAGGGGGGGGTTATGTGGCGAGCACGGGGTTTTCCTGGATTGGCCGCGTTGCGGCCCTCCAGTCAGAGTGGGAGGGGTTATGCAAATGTGGTTACTGCCGTCTTCACCCTCTGGCAGAAGTGCAGCCAGCCTGATGGCCTGGGCACGGTTTTCCTCAAGGTGGAAGTCTGGTTTCACTCTCCGTGCAGTTTAAATGCAGTAAGTGAGTAGTAAGCTAAATAAAGAGCTCTGTTGGCAAAGAACATGTCTCCTGCCTCTGAGACTCGCCGCCGATCGTCACAATATATATATATATATATATATATATATGAATAAAATAGTGGTTCCCAAACTTTAACCTTAAAACTGGCCTTAAAACCTTAAATATATATAAATAATAGAGGGGAGTTCATTGACATTTACCTACCAGTTTATTTTCTGTGTGTATTACTGTTGCATCATTTTCCCCCATTGGTATGTTATAGACTGGTTCAGAGAAAAAGACCACACTCCCCTGAGCCCAGTTGTGTGTCCATGAAGAGCGATTGGTCAATGGGCCCTCCAATAGGATTCAGAGTGGAGGACGGTTCCACTGATCTGAGGGAAAGAAAGTTCTACTGAACTGACGTAGAGGCAGTTTTACATCAGAATGGATTATTTCATTAACTTGTCACACAATTACTTAGGAGCTTCCTCAAACAGCCCATCCCTCATTAGAGTAAACACAAAATGCAGATGCTGTGAAAAATAATTTTACATTAAAACGCTATGGAACCCATCATTATGAACTCACACCTCCCTAACTCACCCCCTCGTTAATCTGTGGGGAGTCATTAGTCGCAGTAGAGCTGAACATTTTATACAAATGATTTTTTAAATTAGTGTTTGTTTTTCTTTTTCTGCAATATTATTCATAAATCAAGTCCCAAGCCTGTTTTTCTTTTCCCATGAAGGCGAGCATGTTTTTTGGGCTTGAGGGTAGAGTGGCAGTTTGCCAGTTCGTGGGCTGTATGTTATTGAGCTAAACAGTGACTACCCACTTTTTCAGCAGCTCTGATTCCAGAAGTAAAAAGCTCACTCATTTTCGTCACGGACATTTCAGAAGTTCTTTATATAAAGAGTTTTGAGCACTCAGTGAAACCCAGCAGCTATGAGATCGATTGATCATGACTTATGAGCCAAAAAAGTTTTGAAAAACCAGTAAAAATGTACAAGGCTTAACATACTTTTTTCGTGTCAGAAGGAGCTGCATATCCCATAGAACGCTGTGTATGGGTTCTCCCATTACTTTTACTTTTTTCCACCACTTTCTCTTTAGTGTGTGTTTACTTTGGCTGTATATTACTGGTTTTCAATCGTGACATATGCTATAGTTTAATCTATGTAGTGTTTCCATTTTATCATTCTAGTTTTATTAAATCAGTTTATTTTTATCTTTCCTGTCAAATTCCTGTCACTGTACCTCATTTTTGTTGAATTATATCAGAATCTTACTCTTTACTCACCAAACACAAGGTGTACAAGACATTTCTCCTGGTGCAGTCAAGGCTATAAGACTGAAACAGAGTCAATTCATTTTAACTCCGATTTTAATTTCAATTTTAACTGTTTCAGGCTGCTACACTCCAAACCAAATGGAAATTAATGACCACTTTTTCATTTCGAAAAGAGAAAACGAGCAGAGAGTGTTCCACCTCTTTCAGCAGCTGGAACATTAGGAGAGCGTTTGCATTCAGCCCAGGTGTCTAACTCTGATTTGATTTGGAGATGCTAACAGCATCTGTGAGGAAGAGGACAGTTCTTCTTATGCATGTGAAGGCACACGGCTGCTCCGTCAGCTCACTTGTAATGACAGTGATTTGTCAGTAAGTTCACAAAAATCAAACAGGGGGCAAATAAAATAACGCCATGTTTTTGCTGTTTGATTTTGGTCTTGTTGAAATTGGTCACACTTTATTTGGATGGTCCCCAATAGATGCTTTACAGATACGTAAATCACTAACAAACTTTCTTGTGATGTTCAATTGATTATCAACAACAGTGTGGTTATGGTTAGGTGTAGGTTTTGCCTTGGGGTTAAGGTTAGACTGAACTTGAAGCTCACTTTCATTTAATAGATATTTAGTTGAATGTTACAGATCAAGCCTTTACAAAGCTTCTGCAGTGGACCATCCAAATAAAGTGTTACCGAAAAATTCCATTTGGTGGGCAAGAGATCACCACACATGCTCCAATTTTCTGTCTTCTGAATAAACGGTGCTCAGTGGATAAAGGCCTTTACTGGCCTAAACGGTGATCTGATCAGACTGCAGCTGGTGAAGTATGAGCAGAGAGATACTGATTTATGTGAAGTTCATTTCTCCTGCTATACATGGACAGAACAAATGCTGCCTCACATAAGCAGCACGAACCAAAACAGATCATCACTCACTTCCTCTGGAATTATGAGGAGAAGGCCGACTTTATTTCACCCGTTTGCTCTTAGTGGAGCAAACGGCTTTTGGATGGCTTGGAGCCGTTTGTAGCTCAAGCTTTCTTGTGTCATTTTCTTTTTTTAAGTAGTTTTGGGGAAAGTACTCTTGTTTTTTTCCAGCCCTCTATTCTTTTCTTTGTGTTTAAATACCGACCCGGGCTGTGTACCATACCGGTCACCCCTCTACAAAGGTGTGACAAAAGGCTGCTGTTTGCTGCAGCCTTAAGTAGAGGAGCCCACAGGTGTGTCAGGTAGGGCCTAATTAGCCTGAGGGCTTCTGGGAATTGGAGTTCCCTGAAGTTATGGCACTTCACCGCCATTGCCCTCTGCTGGCAGCCGGCAGCAGAGGCTGGGCGCTTATATTAACAACCTTACATTTACTACTCAACCTTGATTTATAGATATTCTACATCATCAGAGACTTTTATTTTGTCAATTCATCACAGACCACAGCCTGAGCCACTCTCTCTTTCTCTCTCTGTCTCTCTTTGCACAGGAAAGACGTGTAAGTGTGCACTAGCAGAGTGTACTGTGATCAGTCTCAGCGCTCAGCGCTCAGAACTCCTTTTCCGTCAGGCTTTGCTTTAGTTTTGTTTGTACAGATTATTTCTAACGATATATATTGAATCGTGTTTATTGTGCCACTCAATTTGTTCAGAATACGCTACTGATAATTATGTTTCTAACAGACTCAAGGAGGAGAACTCTGATATTACCAGGAGAAACCTGGAGCTCATATTTAAGGTGTGTGTGTGAGAGAGAGAGAATGAGAGAGAGAGAGAATAAAGTAAGTGCATAAGGTATCTAATGTTACATCTAAGTGTTTGAATGCCACATGTGTAGGAACTAGAATTTTGGAAGATGTAAATAAGTAAATAAAGTTCATCTTTCCTGACACAAATTGCAAATAAGTGTATGGAACTACAACAACTGTAATGATTCTTATTAAAAACAGACACAAAACAACAACAACAACAATAATAATAGTAAATAGTGCAGACCCCCGCAAACTGCTAAAGATACCCTGATTCTTTGATCCTTAATCAGGATCTAGAGCACACAGTCATCTCGCTGGTGAATAATCAGCTGAAGAGGTTTGTGAAGCTGCTGAGTGTGGATTACCCAGCATGCTCTGAGAGAGAGGTCGAGGATGAGGAGGATCAGAGCGGTGTCAGAGAGGGGGCACTGAAGATCACCCTGACCATCCTGAAGAACATGAACCAGACTGACCTCGCTAACATACTGCAGACCAGTAAGACCAGCAGGATCATATGATCGTGACTCATCGTATTAATTAACATAAAGAGATTCACTGATAAGGAAAATGAAATTAATATTAATAATACTTGTCACAGAACTATTGGGTTTATTTTGTTAACATGCTTTTATTCAACATGCATTGTTTTTATTAGAACTGGCTTCTTCTTGTCATCAAAATCTGAAATCGACACTGAAGAACAAGTTTCAGAAAATTACTGAAGGAATCCCAAACCTTGGAACCTCAACCCTTCTGAATGAGATCTACACAGAGCTCTACGTCACAGAGGGCGGGAGTGGAGAGGTCAATAAGGAACATGAGGTCAAGCAGATTGAGACAGCATCCAGGAGGCCATCAACACAGGACAAAGCTATCAAATGTAATGACCTCTTTGAAGACAAATCCATCAGAACTCTGCTGACTAAAGGCATCGCTGGAATTGGTAAAACACTCTCTGTGCAGAAGTTCATTCTGGACTGGGCTGAAGGAAAAACCAATCAGGACGTCCCCTTCATATTCCCACTCCCTTTTAGAGAGCTGAATTTGATGAAGAAGACAAATCAGTATGCTGGCTCTTCTTCATCAATTTTTCACAGACATAAAAGCATTAAAACCAAAAGACTATCATCACTACAATGTCATGTTCATCTTCGATGGTCTGGATGAGTGTCGTCTTCCTCTAGATTTCCAGAACAATGAGAGCTTAGTGATGTAACGCAGTCAGCCACGGTGGATGTGCTGCTGACAAACCTCATCAAGGGGAATCTGTTTCCTTCTGCTCTCCTATGGATCACTACTCGGCCAGCAGCAGCCAATCAGATCCCTCCTGAGTGTTTCAACCAGGTAACGGAAGCACGAGGGTTTAGTGACCCTCGGAAAGAGGAGTACTTCAGGAAGAGAATCAGTGACCACAGCATGGCCAATAAAATCATCTCACACATAAAGTGCTCAAGAAGCCTCTATATCATGTGCCACATTTCCAATCGGAGACCGGTCTGGACTGCAGGCAGGCCAGTCTAGTACCCGCACTCTTTTACTACGAAGCCACTCTGTTGTAACACGTGCAGAATGTGGCTTGGTGTTGTCTTGCTGAAATAAGCAGGGACATCCCTGAAAAAGACACTGCTTGGATGGCAGCAGATGTGGAATGTTCCAAACAGGTGTTTTTTGAGCATTCCTCAGCTTTCCCAGTCTTTTGTTGGCCTTGTCCCAAATTCTTTGGAACGTGTTGCAGGCATCAAATTCAAAATGAGTGAATATTTGCAAAAACCAATAACGTTTATCCCTTTGAACATTAAATATCTTGTCTTTGTAGTGTATTCAATTGAGTTGAAAAGTTGAAAAGGATTTGCAAATCATCGTATTCTGTTTTTATTTGTTTTACACAACATCCCAACTTCAATGGAATTGGGGTTGTATATATTCTATTCAATTCAATTTTATTATTATACAATACAGGGTAGTACAGTATAACGAAACACTATCTGGCTACTTTTCCAGTGCAGTAATGAAAGATAAATAGGAAACAATGCAAAGACAAAAGACAGTAAAAGACAAGACAAAATGTGCATAGTCAGTAAGTACAAGTATCGAACGCAGACAAAATGTGCACAGGCAAAAGTTATAACAGGTATATTGGACGTATAGACAGTTAGTGCATAGTCAGATATTCAAGTGTATCAGGTATATAGACAGAAATGTGCTGGTGAATTGCAGTACAGTACAGTAAATGCAGAAGTACTGGTGGTGTAAACAGTGATCTGTATATATACAGTGCAGGTACAGAGTAGCAGCGTAATGTAACATCTCATATATATATATATATATATATATATATATATATATATATATATATACACATACATGTATATATATATATATATACACATATAGACACACACACACACACACACACACACACACACACACACATATATATATATATATATATATATATATATAAACAGTAAATATATCCCCATCAATTTGTGTTTAACAATTTTAAAAACAGTTCATATTATGTAAAGACATATAGCATGTATGTATAGACTCTATAGCACAGTTTAAAAACAGCTTCTTTACAAATACTGTTCTCAATTTTATACTTTTCTATACTAGATTTTGTTCTGGAGATGTCGTGAATTGTTTGCTTAGTTCATGAGATGGCAGTTGGACTATGGGAGCAGCAGTGAGCTGAAGCTGAACCTGAGTGAACTCAGAGCCAAAATAATGTTGAGAATTTTAATCTCTGTTTTGTCCTTACTTAAATGAAGAAAATGATATGGCTCATACATTGGCACAGAGTCTGTTGGACTGTAATGATCTGGTCAGAGGGTGAGGAATAGCTGTGTATCATCTAATCATTGTTGTCATTTTGTTGGGGATTGATGAGGAGTTGGGGTTGACGAGCAAAAAGAAGGTTGTCCTGTCATTTTTTAATTCCAGTCCAGCTGAAGTGAGCACCATCAACCCTTAAAATAGTATGTAAATGCCATCTCTTTCTATTTTTCTTCCTTTCTGCAGATTATCTGGTTGTATGGTTACAGACGAGGGCTATTCTTCTCGGGCTTCAGCTCTGAAATCAAACCCCTTCCACCTGAGAGAACTGGATCTGACCTATAATCACCCAGGACAGTGTGGAGTGAAGCTGCTCTCTGATCTACTGGAGGATCCACACTGCGCACTGGAGAAACTACAGTGAGTTACTGACTTACTGCCTCTACACACAGACTGACTGTAATTATACATATTTTACACATTACTGATCATAATGTTTTACTGTATATGTGTTTGTCTTTATTGTGAGGTGATGAATTTGAAATGTTGTTTTTCTGAGCATGACTATAACCAGCATGAGGACACTAACTCAGTAGTTTTGAACCTGTTCATGAGATTTAATGTAGAATAGTGATGAGAACCAGCAATGACGATGGTGATGGTGATGGGGATATTGAAATTTACATTAAATCACTAATTGTTTTTTTTCTTGTTAGTTTTGCGTTTACTATAGGTAGTTTGTTAGAATCGCTTTTTAAACAGGTTTTGTGACTTTGTTATGAACCCATCTGTTGTGATGAATGACTAATGAACATGACAACCAATGACAGCTCCAGCTGAGTGGCAGCTGTCATAGTCAGCCAGATCTGGCTGAGTTGTATTGGACATGACTGAAATCCAGGACTGAAAAATTCTATAAAATCCGAGAGCTCCGTTTTCTCCCAGCTCTGTTCTGTATTCAGAGCTGAGTTGTGTGTGTTTTTGTTTTATTCTTTATTTTAGTTTAGTTTTATTTGTACCATAGGGTCTGAGGGGTGTTTTATACCATAATGATCAGTTTTATTTATTTTAGTTTAGTTTTATTTGTACCATAAGGTGTGAGGGGTGTTTTACGCCATAATGATCTGTTTTATTCTTTATTTTAGTTTAGTTTTATGTTGACCATAAGGTCTGAGGGGTGTTTTACAGCATAATGATCTGTTTTATTCTTTATTTTAGTTTAGTTGTATCTTGACCATAAGGTCTGAGGGGTGTTTTACACCATAATAATCTGTTTTATTCTTTATTTTAGTTTAGTTTTATTTGTACGATAAGGTCTGAGGGGTGTTTTTCGCCATAATGGTCTGTTTTATTCTTTATTTTAGTTTAGTTTTATCTGTAGCGTAAGGTCTGAGGGTTTTTTTTCGCCATAATGATGTGTTGTATTCTTTATTTTAGTTTCGTTTTATCTGTACCGTAAGGTCTGAGGGGTGTTTTACACCATAATGATGTGTTTTATTCTTTATTTTAGTTTAAACCAGCCATTAGGGGTGTACTTTGTGTACTTCTGGTGCCGGTCCCAAGCCCGGATAAATGGTGAGGGTTAACAACGACCGCCTCCTGTTGACCAGCAGGGTGCTGGTGGAAATTGGACTACTGTAGGTCGAAGACCATCAAAGAGGAGAGGAGGAAGGCGGGTTAGAAGGCAGCGAGAGAGAAGGAAAGGCAGGAGTGTGGAGGTTAGAGTAGGGACTCTGAACATAGGGACAATGACTGGTAAAGGCAGAGAGCTTGCAGACATGATGGAGAGAAGGAAGGTAGATATTCTGTGTGTCCAGGAGACCAGATGGAAAGAAAGCAAGGCCAGGAACATTGGAGGTGGATTCAAACTGTTCTATCATGGTGTAGAGAGGAAGAGAAATGGAGTAGGGATAATCCTAAAGGAACAGCTTGGGAAAAGTGTTCTGGATGTAAAGAGAGTATCAGACAGGATCATAAGCCTGAAGTTGGAGGTTGATG
The DNA here is from genome assembly GCF_015220715.1 of Pygocentrus nattereri. NCBI lineage: Eukaryota > Metazoa > Chordata > Actinopteri > Characiformes > Serrasalmidae > Pygocentrus > Pygocentrus nattereri. Next base: position 7,978,514 of record NC_051232.1, read on the forward strand.
GTGTAGTTTTGAATGTGGTCAGTTCATATGCACCACAGGTTGGTTGTCAGTTAGAGGAGAAAGAGGAATTTTGGAGTAAGATGGATGAAGTGGTAGATGGTGTCCCTAGAGAGGAGAGATTAGTGATTGGTGCAGACTTCAATGGACATGTTGGTGAAGGGAACAGAGGGGATGAAGAGGTGCTGGGTATGTATGGTGTGAAAGACAGAAATGCGGAAGGTCAGATGGTTGTAGATTTTGCAAAGAGAATGGAAATGGATGTGGTGAACACGTATTTTCAGAAGACGGAAGAACACAGGGTGTCATACAAGAGTGGAGGGAGGTGCACACAGGTGGATTATATCCTTAGCAGGAGATGCCACCTAAAGGAGATTGGAGATTGTAAAGTTGTACCACGGGAAAGTGTAGCAAGGCAGCATAGGGTGGTTGTCTGTAGAATGAAATTAGAAACAAAGAAGCGGAAGAGAGTGAAGACAGAGCCAAAGATTAGATGGTGGAAGCTGAAGGAGGAGGATGGTTGCAGGCAGTTCAGGGAAAAATTGCAACAGGCCCTTGGGGGCAGTGAGGAGCTACCTGAGGATTGGGAAACTACAGCTAAGGTGGTGAGAGAAACTGGCAAGAATGTTTTGGGTGTTTCGTCTGGTCAGAGAAAAGAAGACAAGGAAAGTTGGTGGTGGAATGAGGAAGTCCAGGAGAGTATTTAGAAGAAGAAGGCAGCTAAGAAAAAGTGGGATAACCAGAGAGATGAAGGAAGTAGGCAGGAGTACTGTGAGGCTAGTCGCATAGCAAAAAGAATGGTGGCAAAGGCAAAGGCTCAGGCCTATGATGAGCTGTATGAGAGGCTGGACAGTAAAGAAGGAGTAAAGGACTTGTATCGTTTGGCTAAACAGAGAGATAGAGCTGGAAAGGATGTACAGCAGGTTAGGCTGATAAAGTATAGAGATGGAAATGTACTAGTGAGTGAACAGAGAGTGTTGAGTAGATGAAAGGAGTACTTTGAAGAACTAATGAATGAGGAAAACGAGAGAGAGAGGAGGACAACGGGGGGAGAGATAGTGGATCAGGAAGTGCAGAGAATTAGGTGGAAGTGAGGGCAGCTTTAAAAAGGATGAAGAATGGAAAGGCAGTTGGTCCAGATGACATACCTGTGGAGGTATGGAGATGTATACTAGAGAAGGCAGTGGACTTTTTAACCAGGTTGTTTAACAAAATCCTGGAGCGTGAGAGGATGCCTGATGAGTGGAGAAGCAGTGTACTGGTCCCCATTTTTAAGAACAAGGGTGATGTGCAGAGCTGCAGTAACTACAGAGGTATAAAGTTGATGAGCCACACCATGAAGGTATGGGAAAGAGTTGTTGAAGCAAGGCTAAGGCGAGAGGTCCAGATCAGTGAGCAGCAGTTTGTTTTCCTGCCCTGAAAGAGTACCACAGATGCAATTTTTGCATTGAGAGTGTTGGTAGAGAAGTACAGAGAAGGTCAGAAGGAGCTGCATTGTGTCTTTGTGGATCGGTGACGGATGTGGAGACGGATGTCAGGGCTGATGTGTGACAGAAGGATAGCAGCAAGAGTGAAAGGGAAGGTTTACAAGACAGTAGTGCGTCCTGCTATGATGTATGGTTTTAGACTGTGACTCTGTCTAAAAGACAGGAGGCTGAGCTGGAGGTGGCGGAGATGAAGATGAAGAGATTTTCGTTGGGAGTGACAAGGATGGACAAGATTAGAAATGAGCAGATCAGAGGGACAGTGAAGGTGGAGAAGGTTGGAAATATAGCCAGAGAGGCCAGGTTGAGATGGTTTGGACATGTGTTGAGGAGGAATAGTGGATATATTGGTCAAAGAATGTTGGAGATGGAGCTGCCGTGTAGAAGGAGAAGAGGTAGACCTCAGAGAAGGTTTATGGATGTAGTGAAGGTGGACATGGAGATGGTTGGTGTGAAAGTAGAGGAGGCAATGGATAGGGCAAGATGGAGGCAAATGATCTGCTGTGGCCACCCCTAAAGGGAGCAGTAGAAAGAAGAAGAAGAAGAAGTCTATATCATGTGTATAAATGATAGCTATACTTCCACACCAGCTACTTAAGTGAGGCCTATGAACATTATTATAACCTGTGGAGGTGGCTTCATTTAGAGCCAAGTTTTCCTCAGGTCTATACCACGCACAGAGCATTAAAATCATGATCGGTATAAAGTTAATTTACAATGACCGCCTTAGACGCAAGAGATCTTATCTTAAGAAGTTTTAGCCCAAAGGTGCTGTCATTGCAAATTGGCTCAACACGTCTGGTATTGATTAGTAGAAAAGGTTTTCTGAAATTCTGTTTGATTCAGGGAACAGACACAGTCGCAATTGCATGGAGCCTCTGTGGCATCTCAAGGCAGACAGCAGCTAGTTGGTTTAGCCTGTCAGTCTGTCTGCTGCCTGGAATTGTTCCTGATGTTATGTGGTCATTCTGAGACAGGATCAAACTCAGACCTCCTTGTGGAGGAGGCTAGTGCAAACTCAGTGAGCCACCAGTAGAGAACTAGTCCCACACTGATGGATATCTAAGAAACTTCAACATCTTCAACAGTTGTGTAGACCAAGCTGGAGCTTATCAGAATCCATTGTATTCACTGCCTTTTTAATACGGCACAGTTTTTTACACATCACTGCTGACTGGCTAACACCTCTGACACGCCCATCAAACCAGAGAAAACCCACCTCAAGGCCCGCTGCGCGCCATTTCAAACCATTGCGACGAAACATGTTGTCAAACCCAGAAACCAAAGCAAAACACTGTGCAATGTTTTATGATGACATCATATTTATATGCAGAAACACAATTTTTTATTAAACCATTTCAGTTTTTCAGGTTTACCAATATTTCAGATATTAAAAAACTATTTTTCTTTTAAAATTTAACAGATTGTAACGTGATGGAGCCACTTTGTCATCCAAGTACCTCAGTAGATTCAGACTCAATCTCCCAGAATCCACTGGGAAATCACCTGACTGCCACGCAAACGACAGACAATGATACTCGTCTGGACTCAACTTCCCAGAACTCTCTGGGAGGTCACCTGACTCCTCATGTGACTGTACGCTCCTATCAGTGATCTTGCTCTCCTGAGTACTAATTCTAATCACCTGGGTTTATGATCATATGACAGACTTAGCTCAGTATTTAAGTCCAGGCTTTAGATAGGGCTGTTGTGAAGTATTGCCTCCTTTCTGTGAGCTACTGAGTGTTTATTCTGATCTGTTTATCTCGTGTATGACCACTGTCTTTGAAGTTTTGACTTCGTGCCTTTTTGCCTTGTTTGCCTGATTATTGTTTTTGGACATTGACCCTCTGCCTGTTTTTGCCTTTGCTGTTTTAGACTGTCCGCTGTGTGGTATGATTGTGGTTTTCTTATTCTTATGCTTTCTGGAACTGACCCATGCCTGTTTTCTGACTATGACCTTGGATTGTGATCAAAGCAGTAAAGCCTCCTCTTGTTTTTACGTCTGTGAGCGTCTGAATCTGTTTGACACGTTACACACTCACATGCTCGCAGATAAAAAGAACAAAAAAGGCTTTACTGCTTGAATCGTCAATCAAAATTGTTGTCAGGAAACGGGTAGATGCCAAATGTAGAAAGGACAGCAAGTAAAGACACACAATCATAACAGGCATAAACAATCCAAAAGGGGTCAGGCGGAAACGGATGAGTCAAAACCGGAAAACACAACACAGGAAATAAACACTCGGTAGCTCAAGAAAGAAGCAACACCTCACGCTGAACTGTTCTAAAAGCCAGGGCTTCATACTAAAGCTAAAGAGAGGTCAACAGGTGTAACAGGTCAGTATTCAGGAGAGAGATATCTGTGATATGAGTGTGCTTGAGGGTCAGGAGCCATGGAGTCCAGGGAAACCTTTGAGCCATAGGGATGCACGACACAAAAATTGTAGTGACAATTTCAATTTTTCCATCTTCAGATGTTTAGAAGCATAGCTACTGTTTCCATCGATTACCATTTTGCACAAATTCCTGAAGATGAAGTGACACAGTTGAGCCATACAGTGGCTCTCTCTTCTCTTAGTAGCAGTTTGACAATCCTCTGACTGCAGCTGTAGCAGGTCCGAGAGGTGGAGCAGACAGTGACCCATTTAATGAGGACCGAAGTCACCAAACAGACAGTGAGAAGATGTTTCATAATGAATCTGTACGTTTCACAGAGCTTTAAGAACTGAACTTAACTATCAAAAGATCGAAATGAAGACAATCTGTTCTGATGCACAGGTCAGCCTGAAACTATGAAATGAATTAACAAAACATTGGGACGTTTTAAAATAAACGTCCAAACGATCTCTCTAACTCCACCTACTGGTTTCTGGTTAAAAATAAAGACGTCAGGTATTGACGCTTCAGTGCAGAGAATAAAATGATGAGTGAAAATAATATAGTTATAAAGTCTTAATAAAGGCCAGATCTAGTAAACTATGGATGTAATATGTAATATTACATCACAACATGCACATCAATAAACATCACATTTTACAGATTGTTAATACATCTATACATAGATGGATAAATGAATGAATCCAGAACAAAGGAAAATATTGCAGGTCTAAATCTACAGTGAGACACTGATACAATGAGAAAGAAATTAAATGGGTTCATGGACTTTCATTCTTTTACTGCATCCCTCTTTTCTTCTCCTTTTTCCACCAGCATCTGCCACTTCTCTCTATTTTTTGTACAACCGTCCTTTAAAGGAGAACAAGATTCAAACAGACTGGACAAGGCCTGAAAGAGACAGAGGAGACAGAGAGAGAGATAGATATAAAGGTAATGGAAGAGAGAAAGTGATTACGGAAAGATGGTGATCAGAAAAAAATAAAAAAAGCTTTATATGTGTCTTGTGCTGAAAGAGAGTCTCACCCCATACAGCGGTGAGCAGATAGAGTCGATGTACTGAACCTGCAACTCAGCTAAACGAGTGCTGTTCACTCTGTCCATCACAGCCTGGCAAAAAACAGGAACAGGCTGAACGTTACCGCAGTTAAGACATGACTAGTTCCAGATCGTAACCTGTTCATTCTCACGACTGGCTGAACGTTACCGAAGTTAGTCGTGTTTAGTTTCAGATCGTAACCTGTTCATTCTCATGACTGGCTGAACGTTACCGAAGTTAGTCGTGTTTAGTTTCAGATCATGAACTCCTCATGTTTACGACTGGCTGAACATTACTTAAGTGAATCGTGAGACTGTAAACAGTTTACACTGACGGGTGGCTGAATGTTACTTCAGGTAGTCATTTTCAGTCTGAGATAATGAATATATGTTTTGTCTGAGATTGTGAACAGTCTCTGCTTTTTACTGGCTGAGCATTGTTGGTGTTAGTTATGTTTAGTCTGAGATCATGAACAGTTCAGACTTATGACTGACTGGATGTTCCTGAAGTTAGAAGTGTTTCGTTTCAGATCGTAAACAGTTCACATTTATGGCTAGCTGGACATTCCTGGAGTTAATAGTGTTTAGTCTATGATCGTGAAACATTCACACTCCTGACAAGCTGAACATTATTGCCATTAGTTGTGTTTAGTCTGAGATCATGATCAATTCACAACTGGCTGAACATTAAAGTTAATGGTGTTAAGACTGACAGTTCAAACTTACATCTGGCCGAATGTTGAATTCACGTTTCTCTCTGTCTCCTTGTGCAAAGAATTCTTCTGCAACCAGCCTTGCAATCTGTCAACCAATCACAAACATCTGAGTGTGTTTGTGTGTGTGTGTGTCTGTATGTGTGAGAGTTTGTGTGTGTGTATCTTACTCGTTTTTGTTCTTTCCATGGTTTGGTGATTGCACACACATCACAGGCCGTCATCAACACCGACCTGTTACACACACACACACACACACACACACACACACACACACACACACACACACACACACACACACACACACACAGAAAGCTATAAAACACTCATAACTCTGTTGTTCCGATAGGACAATAAACACATTTTTAAAATCTGGACAAATTTACTTATAAATGTTGCCATTGTTTTATATTAAACACGTTATCACACAAAGTCTTACAGGGAAATGAGCTTTACAGGAAAAAAAAGTTATATTTTGAAAATGTACATATCAACATCAGCACAACAACATTTCACTTTAGAGCTGAATCAAAGCATCTAACTCCACCCAGAACTGCTTTAAAACCTTCATTAGATCTGTAGATCACCCTTGAAGAGCCTTCATTGACTCTGTGAATCAGCTCTGTAGATCAGCTGTGAAGAGCCTCCATCAGCTCTGTAGATCAGCTGTGAAGATCTTCCATCAGCTCTGTAGATTAGCTGTGAAGAGCCTTCATCAGCTCTGTGAATCAGCTCTGTAGATCAGCTGGGAAGAGCCTCCATCAGCTCTGTGAATCAGCTCTGTAGATCAGCTGGGAAGAGCCTCCATCAGCTCTGTAGATTAGCTGTGAAGAGCCTTAATCAACTCTGTGAATCAGCTCTTTAGATTAACTGTGTAGAACCTTCATCAGCTCTGTGAATCAGCTTTATAGAGCCTCCTTCAGCTCTGTAGATCAGCTGTGAAGAGCCTTCATCAGCACTTTGGATCAGCTCTGTAGGCGCTGCAGGCGCTGCGGATTGGCCTGCCCACTGCTCCGGGCGAGTGTGCTCTCCGCCCCCTAGTGTGTGTGCTGACTAGCGTGTATGTGGTATTTCACTTCACGGATGGGTCAAATGCGGCGGTGAAATTTCCCCGTTGTGGGACTAATAAAGGTCCCTTAATGTTGTGACCGAGCTCTATATTACTTATAAATGTTGCCATTGTTTTATATTAAACACGTTATCACACAAAGTCTTACAGGGAAATGAGCTTTACAGGAAAAAAAAGTTATATTTTGAAAATGTACATATCAACATCAGCACAACATTTCACTTTAGAGCTGAATCAAAGCATCTAACTCCACCCAGAACTGCTTTAAAACCTTCATTAGATCTGTAGATCACCCTTGAAGAGCCTTCATTGACTCTGTGAATCAGCTCTGTAGATCAGCTGTGAAGAGCCTCCATCAGCTCTGTAGATCAGCTGTGAAGATCTTCCATCAGCTCTGTAGATTAGCTGTGAAGAGCCTTCATCAGCTCTGTGAATCAGCTCTGTAGATCAGCTGGGAAGAGCCTCCATCAGCTCTGTGAATCAGCTCTGTAGATCAGCTGGGAAGAGCCTCCATCAACTCTGTAGATTAGCTGTGAAGAGCCTTAATCAACTCTGTGAATCAGCTCTTTAGATTAACTGTGTAGAACCTTCATCAGCTCTGTGAATCAGCTTTATAGAGCCTCCTTCAGCTCTGTAGATCAGCTGTGAAGAGCCTTCATCAGCACTTTGGATCAGCTCTGTAGGCGCTGCAGGCGCTGCGGATTGGCCTGCCCACTGCTCCGGGCGAGTGTGCTCTCCGCCCCCTAGTGTGTGTGCTGACTAGCGTGTATGTGGTATTTCACTTCACGGATGGGTCAAATGCGGCGGTGAAATTTCCCCGTTGTGGGACTAATAAAGGTCTCTTAATGTTGTGACCGAGCTCTATATTGTTGTTGTTGTTGTTGTTGTTATTATTTTCTTTTCCTCTGCTAAACTGTGTGTATCTTACATAAACTCAGATATCAATGAAAAGCGCTTTCTGTGTGGAAGTGACATCACACCACACACTTCACAGGGAGCTCACAGTAAGTGTGAAAGCAGTAAAACCAGAACTGGAGTTTCAAATACCGGACTGGAGTGCAGTCACAAATAGATATGAATACATCCCACTCACTGATTTGATGGCTGTAATTGATAATCACTGATAAGCTGATAAGTGACTGTTCATACTGTGTGTGTTTACCTTAGCAGATCTCTGTGCTCCTCGTGCTCCCACCGCAGAGTCTTATCATCAACCAAATCAAAGAACTCCGATCTTCTCCTGAAAACACACACACACACACACACACACACACACACACACACACACACACACACACACACACACACACACATCACTCTCTATTTACCATTTACTCACTTTCCTCTCACCCTACTCTCTCCATCCTCCCTCTCCGCTTACCATCATCTCACTCTCTTCTCTCCATCCTATCACTCTCCTTTTACCATCCCCTCACTCTTCTCTCACTATCCTCTCACTCTCATCCCACCATCCTTTCATTCTTCTTTTACCAACCCTCACTCTTCTCACTATCCTCTCCCTCTCATCCCACCATCCTCTCATTCTTCTATTACCATCCTTTCACTCTCCTTTTACCATCCCATCTCACTCTTATCTCTCCATCTTCTTCCTCTTCCTTTCCCACCCTCTCATTCTCCTCCCACCATCCTCTCACTCTCTTTTTTTTTACCATTCTCTCACTCTAATCCCCTCATTTGATCACTGTCCAGTTATTGTCCATACACTGTGTAGTTACTCACTGTGTGTGAACTGTCAGGTCTGTGGCAAGAATGTTCTTCTCAATCATCCCAATACAGGCTTTATAATCCTCAGATGAGAGATTACAGAGAATTCTACTGTCCTGAGAGAGACAGAGAGAGACAGACATATACAGTATCTCACAAAAGTGATTGCACCCCTCACATTTCTGCAGATATGTTATTCTATCTTTTGATGGCACGACATTGTAGAAATGAAACTCTGATATAAGTTAAAGTGGTCAGTGTGCAGCTTGTATAGCAGAGCAGATTTACTGTCCTCTGAAAAGAACACACAGACATTAATGTCTAAATAGCTGGCAGCACAAGTGAGTCCACCTCACAGTGAACGTGTCCAAATTGTGCTCAAAGTGTTCATATTTAGTGTGACCACCATTATTATCTAGCACTGCCTGAACCCTCTTGGGCATGGAATTAACCAGAGCTGCACAGGCTGCTACTGGAATCCTCTTCCACTCCTTCACGGTGACGTCACGGAGCTGGTGGATGTTAGATGTTAGCGCTCCTCCTTCTTCTGCTTGAGGATCCCCCACAGGTGCTCCATTGGGTTTAGCTCTGGAGCCATACTTGGCCAGTCCATCATCTTTACCTTCAGCAAGGCAGTGGTCATCTTGGAGGTGTGTTTGTGATCGTTATCGAGTTGGAAAACTGCCATGCAGCACAGTTTCTGAAGGGAGGGGACCGTGCTCTCCTTCAGAACGTCACAGGACATGTTGGAATTCAAGTTTCCCTCAATCAACCGCAGCTCCACATTACAGGGCAGGACTCATACAGCTCCAGACCATGATGCTACCACGACCATGCTTGACCGTAGGCAAGAGACAGTTGTGTTGGTACTCCTCACCAGGGCATCCACCACCACACATGCTGGACACCTTCTGAGCCAAACAAGTTTATCTTGGTCTCGTCAGACCACAGGACATGGTTCCAGTAATCCATGTTCTTGGACTGCATGTCTTAAGCAAATTGTTTCTGGGCTTTCTTGTGCGTCAGCTTCAGAAGAGGCTTCCTTCTGGGAAGATGGCCATGCAGACCAAGTTGATGCATTGTGCGCCGTATGGTCTGAGCACTGACAGGCTGACTTCCCACTTCTTCAACCTCTGCAGCAATGCTGGCAGAACTCATGCGTGTATTTTTTTAAGCCAAACTCTGGATGTGACACTGAACACGTGGGCTCGACTTTTTAGGTCAACCCTGGTGAGGCCTATTCTGAGTGGAACCTGTTCTGGGAAAACTGCTGTATGACCTTGGCCACCGTGCTATAGCTCAGTTTCAGGGTGTTAGCAGTCTTCTTATAGCCTAGGCGTCTTTGTGGAGAGCATTAATTCTATTCCTCACATCATCAGAGAGTTCTTTGCCAAGAGGTGCCACGTTGAATATCCAGTGGCCAGTATGAGCGAATTGTACCCAAAACACCAAATTTAACAGACCTGCTCCCCCTTCACACCTGGAACCCTGTAACTCTAATGAGTCACATGACACCGGGGGGGAAGACGACACAATTGGACACAATCTGGACACGTTCACTGCGAGGAGGTCTCACTTGTGCTGCCAGCTTTTTAGACATTAATGTCTGTGTGTTGTTCCTTTCAGAGGACAGTAAATCTGCACTGCTATACAAGCTGCACACTGACCACTTTAACTTATATCAGAGTTTCATTTCTACAGTAATATATATGGAGAGAGAGAGAGAAATTTGGTGTTTTTGTGAGTGATGTTAAATAGATTGTTAAATGAGTAAAACCAGACTCGAGCTGATGGATGGACACACAGGTGGACAAGTGGACAGATGTTCTTACAGGGTTGTTGAGGATGAGCAGACAGATGTTAATATGATGGTGTTCCAGAGTGGAATGTGTGTAGAGTCGAGATAATGGCTGCTGCGCTCTGAAACACATACACACCCACCACAACACACACACACACACACACACACAGTGATGATTTCTGTTATGGATTACTGATGTGTCCATCTCCATGTGTGTTTGTGTGTGGGTACCTGTGTATGTAGGAATTATTGACGCCTCTGTGATCGAGATCGTGACTCAAAGCTGAAACCATTAGAGCCAAAATCTCCAAACTGCTTAACTTATTCTGTAAACAAATAAACAAACAAAAAATCTGTAAACAAAAATAAACTTTTTAAAGGACGGTATAGAAAACAAACTACTCAAATTACTCTGTACACAAATAAACAAATGGCTTAAATTACTCTGTAAACAAACAAACTGCTCAATTTACGCTGTAAACAAACAAACTGCTCAATTCACGCTGTAAACCAAACAAACTGCACAATTTACGCTGTAAACAAACAAACAGCTCAATTTACACTGTAAACCAAACAAACTGCACAATTTACTCTGTAAACAAACAAACTGCTCAATTTACTCTGTAAACAAACAAACTGCTCAATTTACTCTGTAAACAAACAAACCGCACAATTTACTCTGTAAACAAACAAGCTGCTCAAATTACTCTGTAAACAAAACACAGAGGACACAGATCTGTTCAAAGCATCACTTTAAACTGTCACTAACCTGAAGCTGCTCTGTTCTTCTGATGATGGCGAACATGCAGTGGGCGGTGCTTAAGGCATGGCTCCAGTTGTGATAGGCTACGTTACCCCTGTAGCCCCTCCTTATGCTCAACACCCACCGACACAGAGTCTAGAAAAGGACAGAACAGAGCTGGGTGCAGATCGGCGCTGTGTTCAGAGTCTCTCGGTTACAGCAGTACTGGGGTGTTCAGTGCTCATAATGAGTAAACACCAACCAGCACTAGATCGACACTAGAGCTAGTTACAAGGCTAAAGCAGCTAAGAAGTAATGAGAGCTTGTACCTCGCCAATTAGCACGGTGCTAACTGCATGCCTACATCATTACACACTTCCCTCAAATGGTGTTGAGCTGTTAAACCATTTCAATTAATCAGCTTAAACCAGAGCTAGCTAGTCAGGCTTAAAAGTTGGGTTGTAGATTGGTGCCAATTGGTGGAGCTCAAGCTCCCATTATTGGAGGAACTGTGTTCGAAGCATCACTTTAACTCAGACATCTATGGCTATTTCTTGAGCAGTGTGTTGAGACTGAACCTTATACTCTATGTTGAAGGTCTGCAGCAGGTCAAGGTCCAGGAACATGCGCACAGCAGCCTGAGCGCTAGCAGCTAAAGACAAGCCAGCCTCGCTGAAGGTAAATTCCATCAGTCCTAGAGAGTGCGCTGAAGGAACTGTACACTTCTACGAGAGAGAGAGAGAGAGAGAGAGAGAGAGAAAGAGAGTGAGAGAGAAATGTTTAAAAAATGCACACCCTTTACAACTACACACAGAGTGAAGGCCAAGTTCGTTCTCAGAGCGTATGCCAGGAGTGCCCAATCCTGATCCTGAAAAATCTACCACCCTGCAGAGTTTAGTTCCAATCCTAATCTAACATGATTGATCCAGCTAATATAGGCCTTCAGGTGTATCTGGTTATTAGATCCAGATTCTGGGTCCACCAACAGGGCTTACACCTGATTATAACATAATTATAAGTCAGTCTGAACTTTCTGGCCATAACTTTAAGACTGTTGCACCAACTGGTCATAAGCTACATTTTCGCTAAGGCATAACTTTTACACCCAAAGTCCAGACCTTTCATAGGCTATTATAACCCCTTTAAACAAGATACTACTTTGACCATCAAAGTGCCATGATAGTTTCTTTTTCTTCTGCTACGCAAGCCACTTAAACAGTTAATTTCAATAATTACTAAATTGTGGGCATCACCAGAGCTGGTTTATTAGGCCACTTCTTATTTCCCCCGTTATATTAAAAATAGGACTGCAGCGCAAGAGGGCATCCCCGAGCAAGTCCTCAATGAATGGGAGTAAATGGAACTCAACAGAACGAAAAGATAAAATAGTTTCTGATCACTTGCCCAGAACTTTCCTTCAATTAAACATCAGATTTGTGTCCACACAGCCCTGAAAATATCAGATCTGAGTCACATTGGGGCACAAAATCAGATTTGTGTCACTTTAACCTGGTAACGTGAACAAAGACTTATCTAGGATAGGCCTTGAAGTTAGGGTTAGTGTGTGAGCCATCGTGTGAGAGACATCAGATTTGAGCAAAAAATGAGGCTTGTAATGGGAACATAGCATTAGAACCATTGCAGGTAAGACCTGCTGGTGTAACCAGCCTCACATGTTATAGACTCTCCTGAACCAGGGCCCTGGGGGGTTATGTGTTATATTTCAGGCATGTCCACAGATCTTCTGTTGGTCTTAGATCAGGAGAACAGTGTTACAGTAATAGATATTTCTGAAAAGGAGATCAAATCACTCACCTCCAGAGCCTCAGCCTCATCCACACGAGCAGAAATGTGGTAAGAAAGAACCTACAGATGAATAAACAGACACACAGATAAAGGCAGCTGTGAGTATCAGTGACGATCATCTGTACAGGATTGTGAGTAGACAAGTTTAACACAAAGGTTTCTGGGAGTTGAAGTCCATATTCTTTTATTCATCTCAGGTTCAGCTCCGCTGGGTTATTCTGAGACTCCTTTATAGATTACCACATCCTCACAAACTGTGTTCTAAAACAGCTGATTAACACTGTTATGGTTTGGATTAGGTTTAGGATTAAAGGTTAGGGTTTAAGTTTAAATTATACTGTGTTACGTGTTAAAGATGAATGATTAGGGTTTAGTTTGAAATTAATTTGAAATAGAATTAGGTTCAAAATTAAAGACCATGGTTTAGATTAAAATTAAAATTAGGTTTAAGATTAAAATTAGGGAAAAGGTTAAAACTGAAATTAGGGTTAGATTTGTGATTTAAAGATTAGGGTTTGGGGTAAAATTAAAATTAAGTTAGATGTACGATTATAAATTAGCGCTTGGATTAAAATTAAAATTAGGGTTAGGTTTAGTATTCAATATTAGGGTTTAGGTTAAAATTTTAATTAGATTGATCAAAATGATGGTTGTGGTTAATTAAAATTCTGGTTAGGGTTAGCTTTGGGGTTAGATTGCAGGTTAGGTTAGATAGATTATTAGATCTAGGATTAAAAATAGGATTTAGGTTAAAATTTAAATTAGGGTAAGGATTAGGATTAGTTTAGACTGAAGGTAAGGCTTCTTTTGAGTTTTAGGTTTTAGGTTTTATGTTAATTTCAAGGTTTTAGAGTTGGGTTTGAGTATATGGGTAGATCATAGTTTGGGTTAAAAGTAGGGCTAGGATTATGTTAAGGATTGAAGAGCGGGTTTTAGGGTTAGGTAGGTTTAAGATTATTGAATTGAATGGAATCTGTAGGATTCCATTTGGAGTTCAGCTATATTGGAGATATTAGAGACGAGGTGAGCATCTACACTGGAATTTCAAAATAAAAGTTATTTTAATATAAATTATTTTAAGGATTAATTTATGATTCAGCATTGAGGATTTATTTGAGAGAAAGTGTCAGTGATTGGAATTGGATCTAAGTTTTTACCTCCTCAGTGATGGTCAGTTTGGTGAGGTTTTTCTTGGCTTCTTGCTGGACAGCGTAATTGTGTAAAGCCAGAGCACAGCACTCTACAAAGGTCTGCAGGAGGCGCTCATCTGCCCTGCTGAATTCAGTCCCTTCATCAGAGTCTGTACTGACCTTATTCAGCAGCTCGCACACACCTACAAACACAGCACAGTCAGGAACACATACAGAACTTACAGATACACTATATTGCCAAAAATATTTGGTCGTCTAGCTTCACACACATATGAACTTTAGTGACATCCCATTCTTAATCCATAGGGTTTAATATGATTTCGGCCCACCCTTTGCAGCTATAACAGCTTCAACTCTTCTGGGAAAGCTTTCCACAAGGGTTAGGAATGTGTTTATGGGAATTTTTGACCGGAAGCACATTTGTGAGGTCAGACGCTGATGTTGGATGAGAAGGCCTGGCTCACAGTCTCCGCTCTAATTCATCCCAAAGGTGTTCTATCAGGTTGAGGTCAGGACTCTGTGCAGGCCAGTCAAGTTCTTCTACGCCAAACTGGCTCATCCGTGTCTTTATGGACCTGCTGGTGCGCAATCATGTTGGAACTGGAAGGGGCCATCCCCAAACTGTTCCCACAAAGTTGGGGGCATGAAATTGTCCAAAATCTCTTGGTGCTGAAGCTTTAAGAGTTCCTTTCACTGGAACTAAGGGGCCGAGCCCAACTCCTGAAAACAACCCCACACCATGATCCCTCCTCCACCAAACTTTACACTCGGCACAATGCAGTCAGACAAGTACCGTCTCCTGGCAACCACCAAACCCAGACTCGTTCATCGGATTTCCAGACGGAGAAACGTGATTGGTCACTCCAGAGAACACGTCTCCACTGCTCTAGAGTCCAGTGGTGGCGCTTTACACCACTGCATTCCACGCTTTGCATTCCGCTTGGTGATGTAAGATTTGGATGCAGCTTCTTGGCCATGGAAACCCATTCCATGAAGCTCTCTACACTGTTCTTGAGCTGATCTGAAGGCTACATGAAGTTTGGAGGTCTGTAGTGATTGACTCTGCAGAAAGTCGGTGACCTCTATGCTCTATGCGCCTCAGCATCCGCTGACCGCTCTGTCATTTTACATGGCCGACCACTTCGTGGCTGAGTTGCTGTCGTTCCCAATCGCTTCCACTTTGTTATAATCCCACTGACAGTCGACTGTGGAATATTTAGTAGTGAGGAAATTTCACGACTGGACTTGCTGCACAGGTGGCATCCGATCATGGTACCACGCTGGAATTCACTGAGCTCCTGAGAGCGACCCGTTCTTTCACTAATGTCTGTAGAAGCAGTCTGCAGGCCTAGGGGCTCGGCTTTATACACCTGTGGCCATGGAAGAGACTGGAACACCTGAATTCAATGATTTGGATGGGTGAGTGAAGACTTTTGGCAGTATAGTGTAACTTAAACCAATAGTTCATTTAAACGTATGAAGAGAGTTTTATACCTAAGACCAGGTTCCTCTGAGTGTCTCTGATTGGAGCACAGATTAAAGTCTGAAAACCTGCAGCCGTCTGAAAACAGAAAAAGCTTCAGTTTAAACTAAACATATCAACATCACTTTATAAACAGACTGTAAAAGTATTTGTGGACAAAATGCGAAGTCATTTATGTATAAATATGCGGACTTATTGTTTATTAGTTTATTGAACTGACCGGTTGTGTCACACACTTGATGTTAGAGATATTCAGCATTTCCGTGGAGGTGCGGACTCTCACAGCGTACATGTAGGAGACATCATTCACATCAAATTCCCTAAAAATATAATATAGGTTATGAAATTCAGTGCAAACACAGCACTAGACATAAACAAACTCAAACAAAGAACAAAGTCACTATTTACAAATCAGAGATTCAACAACAGTCCAAATACTTATGAAATCTACTGTATATGTACGGTAAAAATGAGCAAAAATCTATTATCCGCTTTTGTACAAGAACAAGAATGAATACATTTGTTTTTTGTGCTTTTTAAGTCTGTTTGTGAATTGATTTGAATCATTTTGTTTCCATAATATCTTGACAAATGACATTATGCGAAGCACCTCATTAAACTGACCAAGTGACTCAGTAACTCACTGACTGAGTCACTGACTCACTCACTGACTGACTCACTAACTGACTGACTGTCTGACATTTGATGACTGACTGACTGATTGACTCACTGACTGACTCACTGACTCGCTGACAGACCAACAAATTAATTGACAGACTCTCTTAACAGACTCACTGACTGACTGCCTCACTGAGTGATTCTCACTGACTGACTGCCTCACTGAGTGATTCTCACTGACTGACTGCCTCACTGAGTGATTCTCACTGACTGACTCACTGACTCACTCACTCACTCACTCACTCAGGCTGAACTTTCCACAAGGGGACACTATTAGCACAACTGGATTTACTGACCTTTTACAGTAGTGTGTTGAGTGACCGTGGTCATCACGCTCTACACATACCATCCACGAGAAACATTCCTACACACACACACACACACACACACACACACACACACACAGTCATGACTACCTTTAAAGCACAGACCTTTCAGTCATTCTCTCCATCTTAAACACAACCAGAGCTCATTGGAAAACCTGAAAGAAGATTTAGAAGCATTACCCCGTCACTTTGATCTGAAATGAAGATTTTACAGAGTTTCGCTTTAGAAGCCTGCAGGATGACAGCAGACAGTTTACTGAGGAGAGTCTCCAAACATCGATGATAATGTTCAGTCAGCAGCTGGAGCAGTTCCAACAAGACCTGTCAGTCAAACCAACATGGAAAAACCAATGCAACACATTCAATTAAGCACAACACAGCAAATCAAACCCAACATGACCAATCAAGTCCAACACAAACATTCAAATCCAAAATATCCAATCAAACCAGCACAGCCAGTGGTGGACAAAGTACACAAACCATGTACTGGAGTTAAAGTAGAGACACCCAAGGTAAAATATTACACCAGTAAAAGTAGAAGTTCCTCCCTTTAGACCTCCACTTGAGTAAAAGTACAAAGGTATTTGCCTTCAAATGTACTTAAGTATAAAGTAAAATTACTAAAAGAGTAATTAACTTAATAACACTTAGTAACAAGTTTAATAAAAACTGGCTTTAAACTCAGGATCACAGATGAGCTCCTTTACTATGTTGATCTGTAGGCGTCTGTTCATAAACATAAACCAGTCCAAACTCATTTCCTATAAAATGAAATGGTGTTTGTAGAAATTCAGAAAAAAGCCGCGTCAGTCTCGACTGCATATGTGGACATATTTCTATATTGTGCTCTATTTACACAAAGTTAGGTTAGTTCATCATTTATGTTGAACAGACTCTCCAAAAGTTGTACGCTGCTGCGCTGACGTTGAACCGCGTGCTGCACTGGGTCGGTATGACCAACAGGTCAAAACCAGCTCTAAACAAAGTGACCGCTGGGCCCTGATTGGTGCTCTGGCTTTGCGCTTCTTTCGTTTTGACATGTTACGTTTTTATACACACAGAAACCGAAAGGAATGACAGATTTCTCAAAATGTAGCAGAGGAAAAAGTAATCCAACACAACCAATCAAAACCAACACATCCAAATCCAGCACAGCCAATCAAACCTAACTCAATCAATCAAACCAACACAACCAATCAAATCCAGTATGACCAATCTAAACCCACATGATCAATCATACCCATCAGAGGAAATCAAACCCCACAAAGCCAATTACATATAACAACTTAAAGCTACCCACCCAGCTTACTTTCTTTGTTTTGTTACTTATTTCAGAAGAATAATCTCTTTTAAAGATAAAATGAATGAAAATCCGAGTCAGATGTGCTGCGACTCTACAACAGCTCGGCTTCCTAGAAAAACTTCCTCTTTTGAACAGCTCTTTTCCTCAGAAAGACAGGTTATATTAACACGTTAAGAAGTAGTTTACCTGGTTGTGGTGACACTCCCGTTCCAACCTTTCAGTGAGGTGTTTATTTTCCAAAATCACTCCTAACAAAGCCATATGTGATGACAGGACCTAACAAACAACAACAAAATCACAGCACCAACACAACATTGATATGTTTAAAAAAAAAAAGAAAAAAAAAAGCAAATGCATGTAAATGAAATAGCCACAGTATCATAGACATACTCGTTACTCTGCTGAGGAGCATCGTGATCATCAGGCCTATGCACAGACATTTTGGGGGCCACAAGGGTAAGAAGGGCAACCTGGGCATTCATTTATTTTGATTCAATTTACCGCATATTGCAAGTGAGAAACAGTGTACAAAAGCTAATGTTGAGACTATAAAGCTAAGGTTATTGCTTGAGCAGCGATTTGAACCTCCATCATTTAAGCCCATATTGTTACCCATGATGCTCATCGCTGTGAGTTGAGTGAAAATTATTTAAAAGCTGCACAGTGTCTGCTATATTAGCAGTTTATTACAATAAGAGAAACTTGTTAGCAACCCTTACTGGCAATACTACATTTGGTTTGTTATTGGAAAAACATAAATTAACGCCTATGATTATCAGAGCTTTATTGGCAGGATTTCCAGCAATGTGATAATGTGTGCACTACAGTCTGAGGGCAAACACACCTTTTCATCTTGCTTTGAGAAAAAACAGGCTGTTCCCATCTTGTTCACTGCCATGACAACACCAATAACCTGCCAGAAACAAATCACATTTAAGTCAACATTGGGCACTATTGCATAATAACCATATCATATGTAGTATTTAATATTTAGCCCTGTGATGGACTGGCGATCTGTCCATGGTGTTTCCTGTCTTCCAATCAATGATTGTTGGGCTCCAGTACCCCCACAACCCTATAGGATATATGACTTAGATAGTGTGTATGTGTGTGTGTGTGTGTATATGTTCAATATATACTGAATATTATTATTTATTATCAACCACAGATTCTTGCCCCTGCGTTATATTCGAAGTTTCTATATCTGTTCCTTTATGATCATCCAGCGCAGAAATACACTTCAAACATTTCCTGAATCTGTAGAGTCGTCCTTTCCATTGCATCTTATCACGAGATCATACGAGACTCACATCCGGAGTTATGAGCCTATGAAGAGGGGCTGAGATACACGTCGTCTGCCTCTCACCATGTGGAGCTGGTGGATTCGTGTGTCCATCTACATTCTGTGTGAAACTGACCGACGGACACTCAGGAGATCACTACGGATTGACCATCACACCGGAAACCCTTCATTCAGTCCACATCGGAGACTCATGTGAAACTGCGTGCAGAGAGTTTACAGCTGCTGAAGCTGCTGCAGCAGGTTTGGAAACGTGGTGATGAAGATAACAGAGCAATTAGATATGAAACATCTGAGGATAGTGTTCTATGAAGAGCCTTTAAAGGAGAGTTTTAGAAGAAATGCACAAATCAAGAATGTGACTCCAGAGGGTTGAGACTGACCCTTGTGTGTTTTGAGATTTTCTACAATAGAACTAGATCTAAACATTCATGTTAACCTTACAGTTAATATGTCCTGCTAACCTCAGCATTCTAATTTGGATTAGGCCGACTTTAGGTGCTAGTGCTAACGGTTTAGTGTGATCTGCTGACCTCATCATGCTGGTTTTTGATGGGTACACTCAGGATGCTCTTGGGTCTGCAGGCTGCTGAGTCATCCACTTTTAGGTGATATCTCGTGTCCTGTGTAATGCAAACACACATTTTCTTAGCAAGTAAAGCAAAACATAGTCGAACAAGACAACAGGAAAGGAGTTGATTCGAAAAAAATTTAAATGTTGATTTCCATCTTGATGCACCACCCAGGACCTACATTCTTCAAAAATATCAGTTTCCCATAAAGAAAAATGTGTCAAATCAAACAATTCTTGCCAAAAGAAGTATCAAATCAAATCAAATTTATTTGTACCGCTTTTTACAAATGATGTTGTCAGCTTCACAGAATTCCAGAAAAGACCAAGTTTTAACAAGAATGTAAAACCCCCAGATGAGCAAACCAGGGGGCGGCAGTGGCAAGGAGAACCTCCCTCAGAGCTGAGGAAGAAACATTGGGAGGAACCAGGCTCACCAGGGGGGACCCAACCTCCTCTGGCCAAACTACCTACAAATGATTATATGATAAATGCTGTAAATGCTGTAAAAAATGCTGTAAGTGTACTACTAATATTAATAGCAGTAGTATTAGTAGTAGTAATTGCTAGGAGTCCATGAAAACTTCAAATGTAGGGTGGGCAGCTAGTCCAGGGCAAGGAGTGGTAGCTGGGGCGTGGGCAGCTGGTCTGAAGCGGGTAGCAGGAGAGCTTGACAGTCAGTCGTCCTTCAGTGTCCACCTGGACAGGTGGGCAGTCATTTACTCAATCTTAAATAAACTAGTCTACCTACAATGACCCTAGGAACCAATTGAGGAAGCTGGCATTACTGCCATTACATTACATAATTGAGGAAGCTGCCAGGAAAAGGCATTACCAAGTACTGATTGATAGGATTCATGAACACTTGCACATACTACAGAATATATTGCGTTAATGAGGAATTTCTATATAGATAAATGAGCCATTGTCACAACAGATTATAGGCAAAAAAGAAGGTTCTACATTGGCAAAGCAATAAGACAAGGATGCCAACTAACCCCATACCTGTTCAACCTCTATGCAGAACATACAATTTGAGAAGTAAGACTGGAGGAAGTTGTTGGAGGTTTCAAGATTAATGGAACAAACAAAACGAATCTTTGATATCCGGATGGCACTCTTACAGAATATATTATAAAGAATGTTCTTATGAGGACCACTAAGAAAAAAAGTGAAACGATGTGACTTTAGTTCAGCCTGAAGAAAACAAAGGTTTTAACAACAGGAAGGAGCATTAACTTCACCATTGATGGTAAGATGTAGTACTGCAGGGCAGCCTTTGCTTATTATTAGAAGAAGATCCAGCAGTCAAGAAATACAACAGAACAATAATGGTATGAAGGTAGAATAATGATGAAGGACTTTGAAAAGATCTTTAAATACACTGATGTTTCTCTTCAAACAAATATCATAGGAGTCCAAGCCATGGACTTTTCCACAATTCTGTAGACTTTTGAGAAGACAAGAAAACAACTGTTGGCCAAATCAGAATTAATCACTAAATTGAAGCCCAGATATCCAAACTGAAGTTCTTATTTTGGATTTGTTTTATGACGAGTCACAGAAGAATATAATGCTTGGAACAGTTGAAGGTAAAACAGCAAAAGGATGACCAGCTAGAAGAAAGACACAATTAGAGGAATCATGAAATAGCCATGAAGACCCATAAAGAAGACAAGACATCCTGGAGGAACACTACCCATATGGTCCCTGGGAGTGAGAACCAACTTGATGAGACTTAAAGAATAATGTGTAATAATAATAATGACAATAATAATTGTGCTAATATAGAATTAAGTTAAACCTGACTGGTTATGTGGGATTGCATTAGAGCTGGGGTAGGGTTAGGGTTAGTCTAATGTTGGGGAAGGGTGAGGTTAAGGTTGGTCGAAGTGGGGTTATGGTACATCATGTCTGTGGTTAAAATAGGTACATTTGAGATTACTGCAAGGGAATTATTGTATAAGGTGGAATTTGGGTTCTAATTAAGGGTCGATATGTTGGGGTAGGGTTAAGATTAGACCAGGGCGAGGATAGGACAACTGGAACCTGACATGAACTGCTGAGGTTGTGTAATGTTCTTTCTGCGCAAGAGAGAAATGTTAAGATCTTTTCTACAGACACCTCCATCCTTTATCCAGGCTAAACATATCTCAGTTGGCTGTCTGGCACAAACTGGGATTAGAGGCTGAATGTAGATCAATGATGGATTCCCCTCTAGCTATCCCATGATCTTATTTTTCACTTTTCACACTCCCCTTGTCTAACCTTTTGTCCACCAACTTTTTTCCTACAAGCTCCACTGAACTAAACAAACTTGTAAAACTATAAAACATAAGAAACAAGAAATATAAAGTTTGAATTTGTTAATTAATTTGCAAATCTCTAATTTCAATTGTGTAATACGTTGCTTGAAACACAAACGCTGTGTTGAGCGATTGTTTAACTTACTGTAAGCCCAATGTTCATAGACTGTATCCAGACTAGCACCAAGTTTCTAAGTACACCAACACTGAGACCATATCCAGATCAGCAATAAGACCATAGCCAGGCCTCACCAAGACCCTAATGGGACTAGCGATGAGTCCGAGTAAACGACTGCCCACCTGTCTGGCCGGACACTGAAGGATGACTGACTGTCGAGCCCTCCTGCTATTCACTTCAGACCAGCTGCCCACGCCCCAGCTACCACCACCTACCTTGGACTAGTTGCCCACCCCACATTGAAGTTCTCATGGACTCCTAGCTATTACTACTACTAACACTACTGCTATTAATATTAGTAGTATAATCACTTGTAGGTAGTTTGACCAGAGGAGGATGGGTCTCCCCTGGTGAGCCTTGGTTCCTCCCAAGGTTTCTTCCTCAGCTCTGAGGTAGGTTCTCCTTGCCACCATTGCACCTGGCTTGCTCACCTGGGGTTACATTCATGTTAAAACTTTGTCTTTACTGGAATTCTGTGAAGCTGCTTTGTGACAACATCTGTTGTAAAAAGCGCTACAAATAAATTTGACTTGACTCTAACCAAATAACTAAAATCTTGTCATCGTAACAACAAGATTTTCATTATTTTAGATGGACTTCATTTGAACAGCCCTCATATAGGAAAAGACTCTACTGCAGTCGTGCTGCTTATGCACTTGTTGATGATTACCTCATAAGCATCTGAGATATTCAGAGGCCACCCTGTGCTGACTACATATCCCATTATGCTTCTCTCCCAGTCTGGGTGTGTGTGGTTTTGGGTCTTTGTTGTTTGGAAGAAGGGTCCCAGAACCTGACCACCAGCCTCGTCTGTGGTTGTCATGGCAAGGCAGCAGCGTTCGGCTGCAACAGTATCACAGATGTGCACCAAGACCCTGTGACAGACGTCCTGCCACTTCAGATGACTGGATCTGCCTCCCAACAGCCCCATCATCCAGTCACAGCACTTGCCTAACCCACAAGGCCCAGCGGAGCATGGCGATCTTCCCGGTTGTTGTTGGTGGTACTGATGTGTGATGGAAGATTCTGGAAACAGCAGTGATCTCACTAAATGACCCCCACTGCAGTCTTCAAACTGGTTTAGAGACAAAGACAACCATGGCCCCTCCAGTGCTGCAGGGGGCGCAAGTCTGCAAGAGGAGCCGCATGGAGGGTGGGAGTCCCTGCGCCTGCCTAGTAGAAGCATGCTCAGCTTGGGGTGCATCCGAACCCAGCCAGACATCTTCACAAAACGAAAGTTCTCCCCACAGGACATCCTAACAGAAAAGAAATAAGGCTGTTAGCAAAAGAAAATACACTAGTAGAGGACCTGCACTGTGTTTAGAATTAATACATTTACATTTACATTTATGGCATTTGGCTGACGGTCTTATCCAGAGCAACTTACAATTTGATCATTTTACATAGGTAGGCCAAGGCGGTGTTAGGAGTCTTGCCCAAGGACTCTTATTGGTATAGTGTAGGGTGTTTTGCCCAGGTGGGGATTGAACCCCAGTTTACAGTGTAGAAGGCAGAGGTGTTACCCACTACACTATCCCAACCTGTGGAGGTTAATACCCAACCTGTGGAGTTGCTAATATTACATTATCAAAAAAATCACAACTTGTATGTACGTCATCATTCGAGGCATCCTAGAGGTCCAAGAGGGCTTTAGTAAAATATTAAGTTGAGCAGTAGTTGGTCCACATCATGAATTTTACATTCAAAGAAAATACAACAACAACATTAATAATAATAATAATAATAATAATAATAATAATTATAATAATAATTATAATTATAATACTACATCACGCCTTGTTCATCGTTATGCACTAAGCAGCAGTTTAAAAACAATGCATGTAATAACTGAAAGCAAATCTAAGCAGTAATTTATTTACACAATAGCACCTGAAACCTCCAATGCAGTTCCGTACTGTACTGACTATACTGTAATGCCCCCACATTATACTGTACAGTATTATACTGTAATGTGTCCATACAGTATTGTGCTGTTATGACTGTACTTTAATGACCCCATACAGTATTACACTGCATTGTACTATATTGACTGGACTTTAATGACCCCATACAGTATCATATTGTATCGTGTTGTACTGAAATTGCCCAATACAGTACTGTCCTGTAATGTATACCTATAGAACATTTTACTATCTCGACTACTGGACAATATTGTACTGTAATGACTGTACTTTATTGATTCAACCCAGTACTGTACTGACTCTACTGCAGTGGCCTTATACACAATTAGACTGTAATGATCAGTACAGTATAGTACTGTGCTGACTGTACTGCAATGGCTGTATACAGAATTATACTGTAATGACTGTACTATAATGACTAGTACAGTATTGTACTGTACTATATGTCTATACTGTATGTTCAGTATAGTATAGATCCCATACGGTATTGTATTAATTGTACTTGTTGACCAGTACAGTATTGTACTGTACTATAATGGCAAATACAGTATTGTACTGTACTCACTGTACAGTAATGCTCCTCTGCTATAGTGTAAATGTCTGTAAGTGACTTGTACCTTGGATTGTTGATAGCATCTGAGTGGTCTTCTGGCCATGACTCCTGTATCTCCACTGCCCCCTCCAGTGCCTTTTGGAAGCCCCGCTGCCCAGTTTTTGTCTGGAAGCTCCACAGAGGAGGGAGAACCCACCCACTCTGCCTTTCATCCTTCTTTTTCTTCTTACTCCTCTGTGTGGTCTCTGGGGCAGGGTGTGATGGGGACTCGCGGTCTGTGGGGTTCCTGACCTGGTTCTCAGTGTGTAGGCACGGCATGGTGTCCCCTTAAAATGATGATGAGAAAAACAGACCAGCTCTATATACCACTCAGGAAAAAAACACACAATCGGTGACGAGAGAGAAGCAGACAGAGAGGAGGACGAGGAGTAGGATGAAGAGCCGAATTAAATATTTAACTAAAGCTCTACCCACCTCTTCCCTCCACAGAGTCACACCAGGTCCACTAATCTGCTGCACAAAGTTAATCCGTCAGAGTGAATCTGCATCACTGCAGCCAACGGCTATTTTGTCCATTCAGAGAAGTGGATTATGGTGCAGAGCTCGGCTAATGACCGCTCGCTCGCTCTCTCTCTCTCTCTCTCTCTCTCTCTCTCTCTCTCTCTCTCTCTCTCTCTCTCTCTCTCTCTCTCCCTCTCTCTCTCTGTCTCTCTCTCTCTCTCTCTCTCTCTCCCGCTGTCTCTTTCTCTCTCTCTCTCCCTCTCTCTCTCTCTGGGACTCACTCCAGCTTCCAAAAACACAAAAAAACAGACACATGGACAAAGATCAAGGAACTAGGACAACAGCAGATTAATTGTAA
Organism: Pygocentrus nattereri; assembly: GCF_015220715.1. NCBI lineage: Eukaryota > Metazoa > Chordata > Actinopteri > Characiformes > Serrasalmidae > Pygocentrus > Pygocentrus nattereri. Next base: position 8,003,916 of record NC_051232.1, read on the forward strand.
AAATAATGCTCTAATTATTTGTTAAAACAATTTTTTTTTTAGTATTTAAGTGTTAAACGATCAGTTTACTTTTCTTACTTGTCTTATATTCATATTGTTTCAAACCAAGCCACTAACTCCCCATCAACCCCAGCCACTAACTCCCCATCAACCCCAGCCACTAACTCCCCATCAACCCCAGCCGCTAACTCCCCATCAAACCCAGCCGCTAACTCCCCATCAACCCCAGCCACTAACTCCCCATCAACCCCAGCCACTAACTCCCCATCAAACCCAGCCACTAACTCACCGTCAAACCAAGCCACTAACTCCCCATCAAACCCAGCCACTAACTCCCCGTCAAACCAAGCCACTAACTCCCTGTCAAACCAAGCCACTAACTCATCGTCAAACCCAGCCTCTAACTCCCCATCAACCCCAGCCACTAACTCCCCATCAACCCCAGCCACTAACTCTCCATCAAACCCAGCCACTAACTCCCCATCAAACCCAGCTACTAACTCCCCATCAAACCAAGCCACTAACTCCCCATCAAACCCAGCCATTAACTCCCCATCAAACCAAGCCACTAACTCCTCATCAAACCCAGCCACTAACTCCCCATCAAACCCAGCCACTAACCCCCCATCAAACCAAGCCACTAACTCCCCGTCAACCCCAGCCACTAACTCCCCATCAAACCAAGCCACTAACTCCCCATCAAACCCAGCCATTAACTCCCAATCAAACCAAGCCACTAACTCCTCATCAAACCCAGCCACTAACTCCCCATCAAACCCAGCCACTAAATCCCCATCAAACCCAGCCACTAACTCCCCATCAAACCAAGCCACTAACTCCCCAGCCAACCCCAGCCACTAACTCCCCATCAAACCAAGCCACTAACTCCCCATCAAACCCAGCCACTAACTCCCCATCAAACCAAGCCACTAACTCCCCATCAACCCCAGCCACTAACTCCCCATCAAACCCAGCCATTACCTCCCCATCAAACCCAGCCACTAACTCCCCATCAAACCCAGCCACTAACTCCCCATCAAACCAAGCCACTAACTCCCCATCAACCCCAGCCACTAACTCCCCATCAAACCCAGCCATTACCTCCCCATCAAACCCAGCCACTAACTCCCCATCAAACCCAGCCACTAACTCCCCATCAAACCAAGCCACTAACTCCCCATCAACCCCAGCCACTAACTCTCCATCAAACCCAGCCACTAACTCCCCATCAAACCCAGCCACTAACTCCCCATCAAACCCAGCCACTAACTCCCCATCAAACCAAGCCACTAACTCCCCATCAATCCCAGCCACTAACTCCCCATCAACCCCAGCCACTAACTCCCCATCAACCCCAGCCACTAACTCCCCATCAAACCAAGCCACTAACTCCCCATCAAACCCAGCCATTAACTCCCCATCAAACCCAGCCACTAACTCCCCATCAAACCCAGCCACTAACTCCCCATCAAACCAAGCCACTAACTCCCCATCAACCCCAGCCACTAACTCTCCATCAAACCCATCCACTAACTCCCCATCAATCCCAGCCACTAACTCCCCATCAAAGCAAGCCACTAACTCCCCATCAAACCCAGCCACTAACTCACCGTCAAACCAAGCCACTAACTCCCCATCAAACCCAGCCACTAACTCCCCGTCAAACCAAGCCACTAACTCCCTGTCAAACCAAGCCACTAACTCATCGTCAAACCCAGCCACTAACTCCCCATCAACCCCAGCCACTAACTCCCCATCAACCCCAGCCACTAACTCTCCATCAAACCCAGCCACTAACTCCCCATCAAACCCAGCTACTAACTCCCCATCAAACCCAGCCACTAACTCCCCATCAAACCCAGCCATTAACTCCCCATCAAACCAAGCCACTAACTCCTCATCAAACCCAGCCACTAACTCCCCATCAAACCCAGCCATTAACTCCCAATCAAACCAAGCCACTAACTCCTCATCAAACCCAGCCACTAACTCCCCATCAAACCCAGCCACTAAATCCCCATCAAACCCAGCCACTAACTCCCCATCAAACCAAGCCACTAACTCCCCGTCAACCCCAGCCACTAACTCCCCATCAAACCAAGCCACTAACTCCCCATCAAACCCAGCCACTAACTCCCCATCAAACCAAGCCACTAACTCCCCATCAACCCCAGCCACTAACTCCCCATCAAACCCAGCCATTACCTCCCCATCAAACCCAGCCACTAACTCCCCATCAAACCCAGCCACTAACTCCCCATCAAACCAAGCCACTAACTCCCCATCAACCCAGCCACTAACTCCCCATCAAACCCAGCCATTAACTCCCCATCAAACCCAGCCACTAACTCCCCATCAAACCCAGCCACTAACTCCCCATCAAACCAAGCCACTAACTCCCCATCAACCCAGCCACTAACTCCCCATCAAACCCAGCCACTAACTCCCCATCAAACCCAGCCACTAACTCCCCATCAAACCCAGCCACTAACTCCCCATCAAACCAAGCCACTAACTCCCCATCAATCCCAGCCACTAACTCCCCATCAACCCAGCCACTAACTCCCCATCAACCCCAGCCACTAACTCCCCATCAAACCAAGCCACTAACTCCCCATCAAACCCAGCCATTAACTCCCCATCAAACCCAGCCACTAACTCCCATCAAACCCAGCCACTAACTCCCCATCAAACCAAGCCACTAACTCCCCATCAAACCCAGCCACTAACTCTCCATCAAACCCAGCCACTAACTCCCCATCAATCCCAGCCACTAACTCCCCATCAAACCCAGCCACTAACTCCCCATCAAACCCAGCCACTAACTCCCCATCAAACCCAGCCACTAACTCCCCATCAAAACAAGCCACTAACTCCCCATCAAACCCAGCCACTAACTCCCCATCAAACCCAGCTACTAACTCCCCATCAAACCCAGCCACTAACTCCCCATCAAACCAAGCCACTAACTCCCCATCAAACCCAGCCACTAACTCCCCATCAAAGCAAGCCACTAACTCCTCATCAAACCCAGCCACTAACTCCCCATCAAACCCAGCCACTAACTCCCCATCAAACCCAGCCACTAACTCCCCATCAAACCAAGCCACTAACTCCCCGTCAACCCCAGCCACTAACTCCCCATCAAACCAAGCCACTAACTCCCCATCAAACCCAGCCATTAACTCCCAATCAAACCAAGCCACTAACTCCTCATCAAACCCAGCCACTAACTCCCCATCAAACCCAGCCACTAAATCCCCATCAAACCCAGCCACTAACTCCCCATCAAACCAAGCCACTAACTCCCCGTCAACCCCAGCCACTAACTCCCCATCAAACCAAGCCACTAACTCCCCATCAAACCCAGCCACTAACTCCCCATCAAACCAAGCCACTAACTCCCCATCAACCCCAGCCACTAACTCCCCATCAAACCCAGCCATTACCTCCCCATCAAACCCAGCCACTAACTCCCCATCAAACCCAGCCACTAACTCCCCATCAAACCCAGCCATTAACTCCCCATCAAACCAAGCCACTAACTCCCCATCAACCCCAGCCACTAACTCTCCATCAAACCCAGCCACTAACTCCCCATCAAACCAAGCCACTAACTCCCCATCAAACCCAGCCACTAACTCCCCATCAAACCAAGCCACTAACTCCCCATCAATCCCAGCCACTAACTCCCCATCAACCCCAGCCACTAACTCCCCATCAACCCCAGCCACTAACTCCCCATCAAACCCAGCCACTAACTCCCCATCAAACCAAGCCACTAACTCCCCGTCAACCCCAGCCACTAACTCCCCATCAAACCAAGCCACTAACTCCCCATCAAACCCAGCCATTAACTCCCCATCAAACCCAGCCACTAACTCCCCATCAAACCCAGCCACTAACTCCCCATCAAACCAAGCCACTAACTCCCCATCAACCCCAGCCACTAACTCTCCATCAAACCCAGCCACTAACTCCCCATCAATCCCAGCCACTAACTCCCCATCAAACCCAGCCACTAACTCCCCATCAAACCCAGCCACTAACTCCCCATCAAAACAAGCCACTAACTCCCCATCAAACCCAGCCACTAACTCCCCATCAAACCCAGCCACTAACTCCCCATCAAACCCAGCCACTAACTCCCCATCAAACCAAGCCACTAACTCCCCATCAAACCCAGCCACTAACTCCCCATCAAACCAAGCCACTAACTCCCCATCAAACCCAGCCACTAACTCCCCATCAAACCCAGCCACTAACTCCCCATCAAACCAAGCCACTAACTCCCCATCAAACCCAGCCATTAACTCCCCATCAAACCCAGCCACTAACTCCCCATCAAACCCAGCCACTAACTCCCCATCAAACCAAGCCACTAACTCCCCATCAACCCCAGCCACTAACTCTCCATCAAACCCAGCCACTAACTCCCCATCAATCCCAGCCACTAACTCCCCATCAACCCCAGCCACTAACTCCCCATCAAACCCAGCCACTAACTCACCGTCAAACCAAGCCACTAACTCCCCATCAAACCCAGCCACTAACTCCCCGTCAAACCAAGCCACTAACTCCCTGTCAAACCAAGCCACTAACTCATCGTCAAACCCAGCCTCTAACTCCCCATCAACCCCAGCCACTAACTCCCCATCAACCCCAGCCACTAACTCTCCATCAAACCCAGCCACTAACTCCCCATCAAAACAAGCCACTAACTCCCCATCAAACCCAGCCACTAACTCCCCATCAAACCCAGCTACTAACTCCCCATCAAACCCAGCCACTAACTCCCCATCAAACCAAGCCACTAACTCCCCATCAAACCCAGCCACTAACTCCCCATCAAAGCAAGCCACTAACTCCTCATCAAACCCAGCCACTAACTCCCCATCAAACCCAGCCACTAACTCCCCATCAAACCCAGCCACTAACCCCCCATCAAACCAAGCCACTAACTCCCCGTCAACCCCAGCCACTAACTCCCCATCAAACCAAGCCACTAACTCCCCATCAAACCCAGCCATTAACTCCCAATCAAACCAAGCCACTAACTCCTCATCAAACCCAGCCACTAACTCCCCATCAAACCCAGCCACTAAATCCCCATCAAACCCAGCCACTAACTCCCCATCAAACCAAGCCACTAACTCCCCGTCAACCCCAGCCACTAACTCCCCATCAAACCAAGCCACTAACTCCCCATCAAACCCAGCCACTAACTCCCCATCAAACCAAGCCACTAACTCCCCATCAACCCCAGCCACTAACTCCCCATCAAACCCAGCCACTAACTCCCCATCAAACCCAGCCACTAACTCCCCATCAAACCCAGCCACTAACTCCCCATCAAACCCAGCCATTAACTCCCCATCAAACCAAGCCACTAACTCCCCATCAACCCCAGCCACTAACTCTCCATCAAACCCAGCCACTAACTCCCCATCAAACCAAGCCACTAACTCCCCATCAAACCCAGCCACTAACTCCCCATCAAACCAAGCCACTAACTCCCCATCAAACCCAGCCACTAACTCCCCATCAACCCCAGCCACTAACTCCCCATCAACCCCAGCCACTAACTCCCCATCAAACCCAGCCACTAACTCCCCATCAAACCAAGCCACTAACTCCCCGTCAACCCCAGCCACTAACTCCCCATCAAACCAAGCCACTAACTCCCCATCAAACCCAGCCACTAACTCCCCATCAAACCCAGCCACTAACTCCCCATCAAACCCAGCCACTAACTCCCCATCAAACCAAGCCACTAACTCCCCATCAACCCCAGCCACTAACTCCCCATCAAACCCAGCCACTAACTCCCCATCAAACCCAGCCACTAACTCCCCATCAAACCCAGCCACTAACTCCCCATCAAACCCAGCCACTAACTCCCCATCAAAACAAGCCACTAACTCCCCATCAAACCCAGCCACTAACTCCCCATCAAACCCAGCCACTAACTCCCCATCAAACCCAGCCACTAACTCCCCATCCAACCAAGCCACTAACTCCCCATCAAACCCAGCCACTAACTCCCCATCAAACCAAGCCACTAACTCCCCATCAAACCCAGCCACTAACTCCCCATCAAACCCAGCCACTAACTCCCCATCAAACCAAGCCACTAACTCCCCATCAACCCCAGCCACTAACTCCCCATCAAACCCAGCCACTAACTCCCCATCAAACCCAGCCACTAACTCCCCATCAAAACAAGCCACTAACTCCCCATCAAACCCAGTCATTAACTCCCCATCAAACCCAGCCACTAACTCCCCATCAAACCAAGCCACTAACTCCCCGTCAAACCCAGCCACTAACTCCCCATCAAACCAAGCCACTAACTCCCCATCAACCCCAGCCACTAACTCCCCATCAAACCCAGCCACTAACTCACCGTCAAACCAAGCCACTAACTCCCCATCAAACCCAGCCACTAACTCCCCGTCAAACCAAGCCACTAACTCCCTGTCAAACCAAGCCACTAACTCATCGTCAAACCCAGCCTCTAACTCCCCATCAACCCCAGCCACTAACTCCCCATCAACCCCAGCCACTAACTCTCCATCAAACCCAGCCACTAACTCCCCATCAAAACAAGCCACTAACTCCCCATCAAACCCAGCCACTAACTCCCCATCAAACCCAGCTACTAACTCCCCATCAAACCCAGCCACTAACTCCCCATCAAACCAAGCCACTAACTCCCCATCAAACCCAGCCACTAACTCCCCATCAAAGCAAGCCACTAACTCCTCATCAAACCCAGCCACTAACTCCCCATCAAACCCAGCCACTAACTCCCCATCAAACCCAGCCACTAACCCCCCATCAAACCAAGCCACTAACTCCCCGTCAACCCCAGCCACTAACTCCCCATCAAACCAAGCCACTAACTCCCCATCAAACCCAGCCATTAACTCCCAATCAAACCAAGCCACTAACTCCTCATCAAACCCAGCCACTAACTCCCCATCAAACCCAGCCACTAAATCCCCATCAAACCCAGCCACTAACTCCCCATCAAACCAAGCCACTAACTCCCCGTCAACCCCAGCCACTAACTCCCCATCAAACCAAGCCACTAACTCCCCATCAAACCCAGCCACTAACTCCCCATCAAACCAAGCCACTAACTCCCCATCAACCCCAGCCACTAACTCCCCATCAAACCCAGCCATTACCTCCCCATCAAACCCAGCCACTAACTCCCCATCAAACCCAGCCACTAACTCCCCATCAAACCCAGCCACTAACTCCCCATCAAACCAAGCCACTAACTCCCCATCAACCCCAGCCACTAACTCCCCATCAAACCCAGCCACTAACTCCCCATCAAACCAAGCCACTAACTCCCCATCAAACCCAGCCACTAACTCCCCATCAAACCAAGCCACTAACTCCCCATCAATCCCAGCCACTAACTCCCCATCAACCCCAGCCACTAACTCCCCATCAACCCCAGCCACTAACTCCCCATCAAACCCAGCCACTAACTCCCCATCAAACCAAGCCACTAACTCCCCGTCAACCCCAGCCACTAACTCCCCATCAAACCAAGCCACTAACTCCCCATCAAACCCAGCCATTAACTCCCCATCAAACCCAGCCACTAACTCCCCATCAAACCCAGCCACTAACTCCCCATCAAACCAAGCCACTAACTCCCCATCAACCCCAGCCACTAACTCCCCATCAAACCCAGCCACTAACTCCCCATCAATCCCAGCCACTAACTCCCCATCAAACCCAGCCACTAACTCCCCATCAAACCCAGCCACTAACTCCCCATCAAACCAAGCCACTAACTCCCCATCAAACCCAGCCACTAACTCCCCATCAAACCCAGCTACTAACTCCCCATCAAACCCAGCCACTAACTCCCCATCAAACCAAGCCACTAACTCCCCATCAAACCCAGCCACTAACTCCCCATCAAACCAAGCCACTAACTCCCCATCAAACCCAGCCACTAACTCCCCATCAAACCCAGCCACTAACTCCCCATCAAACCAAGCCACTAACTCCCCATCAACCCCAGCCACTAACTCCCCATCAAACCCAGCCACTAACTCCCCATCAAACCCAGCCACTAACTCCCCATCAAAACAAGCCACTAACTCCCCATCAAACCCAGCCACTAACTCCCCATCAAACCCAGCCACTAACTCCCCATCAAACCAAGCCACTAACTCCCCATCAAACCCAGCCACTAACTCCCCATCAAACCCAGCCACTAACTCCCCATCAAACCAAGCCACTAACTCCCCGTCAAACCCAGCCACTAACTCCCCATCAAACCAAGCCACTAACTCCCCGTCAAACCCAGCCACTAACTCCCCATCAAACCAAGCCACTAACTCCCCATCAAACCAAGCCCCTAACTCCCCATCAAACCAAGCCACTAACTCCCCATCAAACTCAAATGCTAACTCCCTACTTAACCAAAATGATAAATCCCAAGCAAATGCTGACATGCTACAAAACCCAAATTTAAACACCTTACCAACTCAAACGCTAACTCCTCACTAACCCCAAATGCTAACTACCCACCAAACACCAACTCCTATTCAAACCCAAACACTAAGTCCTATTCAAACCCAAACACTGGGGAGCGAGTTAGCAGCTGGCAAGCGCTGGAGTAGCCACTTGATATGAGACCCCCGATGACCAGGAGGTATTTTGTACACTTGTTTGAGCCTATTCTACCAATAATGGAAGAAACTATGACTATTAATGAAAAATCATACAGGAGAATAGCAGAGATATGATTAAAGATAAACACCAAAGAGACGTCAAATTTTAAAGATGTTTTCAGATGTTTATTAAACGTGAGCTTTGAGCTCGACTGTCTAATAAAAAGTGATATGACCTCTACAGTTTAGAAGCAGAATAACAGAAAGAGTCTCCCTGTTTCTCTGCATTGAGATGAGTAGGTGAGGGACACGTGAAACTGACCCTTCAGACTTTTTCATGCAGTTGAGAGAATCAGAACCATGACAAACGCTGATCACCCTGCAATTCAAAGAGGATCTGGGAGATCAGGGATTTCCAAGAAATGAACAGAGAGGAGGCTGAGAGATGAGCAGATGATGACAGGCTTCAGAGAGACGTTAGTTCTGGCAATGAAAAAGTTGAAGTGGGTCGTCACTCGGATGGGCTGTGCAGAAATTGCCTGTGTGTTTACACTGATTCCTGGAGTGTGATGGAACAGCGCAGTTTTTGTTCTGGCCAGTTCCTGAGCTCTTCACTTCCTCATGAGACTCTGGAACCTCAGTGCAACCAAAGTGAAACCTCAGCGGAACCCTTCTTTTGCTTCTTTGGAACTTCATTTTCTTCGTTCTCTGATTTTTACTGTGCAAATTCATTCACCTCCCGTAAACCTTGACTGTTCGGGTAGGCTCAGACATTGCTGGCGCCTGAGCTGGGGCTGTTTGCTGGGTATAAACATGATGAATAACTTTATCACTAGTCTAATAATGTCATGGGCTGGAGGTTAGGGAACCGGCCCTGTGTCCAGAAGGTCGCTGGTTTGAGCCCCAGAGCTGACAGCACATGACTGAGATGTCCTTGAGCACAACACCTAACCCCCAACTGCTCCCTGGGGCTAGGGCTGCCCACCACTCCATGCAAGTATGCTCACTGCCCCCTAGTGTGTGTGTGTGTGTGTGTGCTCACTAGTGTGTATGTGGTGTTTCACTGCACGGATGAGTTAAATGCGGAGGTGAAATTTCCCCATTGTGGGACGAATAAGGGACATTTAATTAAATTAACTTGGTACGATTTAATGATGACTGTATACACCCAATCCTGCCTTCCGCCCGATGACTGCTGGGATAGGCTCCAGCACCCCCCCCGCGACCCTGACGGAGAAGCGGCTTGGAAAATGGATGGATGTATACACTCAAAGCTCTGGGGTTCCAGGTGCTGAAGTGTAAGGTCTTTTGTGAGACGCTTGCATACATAAGAGGTGGCCTGAGGCCTTTTCAGTAGAGTTTCGTTGACCCCTTAAAATCCCAGGCTTTTACATACTAAGGCTTTTTATTCAGTAACTACAGGGACTTCAATACAAATAGGCTGAGCTATTCTTAGGCCATGTAAAAGGTTAAGGCCAATGACCAGGATTTACATAAAAATAAACATCTCTGTTTCTTCTTTTTCTTCTTCTTCTTCTTATTATTATCATAATTTGTATTATTAGTATACTAGTAGTGGTAGCAATGGTATTAGTACTTTCATATGCTGGAAAGGGTTTAGGGCCAGCCAGAGGGAGTGGTAGGATGATATCTCTACTGCTGCCCCACCACCCAGAGATGCTCTGGGATTAAAAGGGCAAAACACCTGTGAAGAGCAGCTCCCAGCTGATGACCCTGCAGCCCACTGGCACCAGCAGAGGTGCAACAGGCAGAAATACCTTGCAGGCAGTGAACACCGGTGCTTCTATCTATTCTTCTTCTTCTTTTTAGTAATATTGTTACTATTTTTTAATAGTGGTGTTAGCAGTGGTGGTAGTGGAAGTATTTCTACATGCTGCGTTATCATCTCATGGTCACTAGAGGGAGCTACAGGAGCATTTTTACCCCAATTTTTTGAGCGTGCTTGTTTCTTTTCTCTCCCTGTTTGTGATCTTTTCCAGGCTTTCTTCTGTCCCGTATCCATCTGGCTCAGCCCTCGTTTCTTCATTTCTTCATCTTTCATTCTCTCAGTCTTCTCTCTCTCCTTCCTCCTCCCCTTCTTCCTCCTCTTGTGCTATTAGCTTGTGTACCTTTATCCTTCCACCCATCCCCCATCCCTCACTCCCTCCCTCCCTCCCTCCCTCACTCACTCTCTCGCTCCCTCCCTATCAGCTCATTCCTCTTGTCACCTGCAGTGGGAGGAGCTTCAGTGTGGAGCTGGGCTGTGATTGGCTGATTGGGGAGGAGGCTGCAGTTGCATAGTGATGCTGTACAGATGCTCAGCAGTATCCTCTCTCTCTCTCTCTCTCTCTCTCTCCACCTCTCTCTTTCCCACACACACACACTCTCACACACACACACACACACATACACTTACATACACACACATACACACACATACACATACTCTGTCACACTGCAGCAAAACGAACAGGACACACACACACACACACACACACACACGCTCAGGCCTTCCTGTCGTTTATCGAGTGGGAGAAGAACGTTTTGCTCTCCTTCTTTGATCTTGCATCCTTCATTCCTCTGTGGCTGTCGGCTTCTCCTTCAAGGACTCTACGACTCCACCGCACCCAGGAACATCTGCAGCCTTCACACGAAGACAGAAAGAGAGGAAGAGTGACCATACCACCGTGACCAGGAACAACCACACACACACACACACACACACACAACCGTGTTCCGGGCGATGAGCTGGAGGAGCATCAGTGGAGAAATAGGTAGGTTTGTGTGTGTGTGTGTGTGTGTGTGTGTGTGTGTGTGTGTGTGTTTGCCTGACAGTTGGAGTGTACACACTCATCCTCACACACACACTCTTGTTGTAGGTCGGTGTTGATTCATCTCCGGGACGCTTTTCCTCTTCCTTCTACCAAAGGCCTCCTGTATCCCAGCATGCCGTGCAGCAGACCGCTCTGCTAGGCCGCGGCAGCATGGGCGGAGCCTCAGGACGGCGGGACGCGACGGACCGGACGGGCACACACACACACATACACACACACCCCGCTGGTGCTCATGGGTGAGGACGGAGAGAGTTCCAAACTCAACCACAGCTTCCTCCGAGACTACGTCACCGAGGGTACGTACGCTCACGTACTCATGCACTCCCTCACTACAGCCTCAACCTGGAGTATACTCATAGCACCACATTCACATTCATATATCACCACAGATATATGAATATTTTGAAAAACTGTAATAATGAATTCTGTCTGAATCTGACTGCAGCCCACAAAATTCTATCTGAACTCGAATGTAGTCCCAAAAAATTCTATCTAAGTCTGAGTGAACACCACTGTTACTAAAACACTTCTGTTACTAAACCAAAACTGTTTCAAAAACAGCACTGTTACTAAAATAACACTGTTACTAAAACAACATTGTTAATAAATTAAGTCTGTTACAAAATCAATACAGTTACTAAAACAACACTATTACCAAACCAATACTGTTACTAAACCAACAATGTTACTAAAACACCTCTGTTACTAAACCAATACTGTTTCTAAAACAACACTGTTACTAAAATAAGTCTGTTACAAAACCACTCTGTTACTAAAACCACTCTGTTACTAAAACCACTCTGTTACTAAAACAACACTGTTACTAAACCAACAATGTTACTAAACCAACAATGTTACTAAAACACTTCTGTTACTAAACCAATACTGTTTCTAAAACAACACTGTTAGTAAAACAACACTGTTACTAAACTAATGCTGTTTCTAAAACAGCACTGTTAGTAAAACAACACTGTTACTAAACTAATACGATCACAAAAGCAACACTTGCTAAAGTATTACAGTTACTAAAGCAACACTGTTACTAAAACACCTCTGTTTTACGTGTAACAGCAGTGATACTAAAACAACGCTGTTAGCAATACACCTCTGTTTCTCAAACAACTTTGTTACAAAACAACACTGTTACTAAAACACCACTATTACTAAAACCACTGTTACTAAATCGACACTGTTACTAAAATAACACTGTTACTAAAACCACTCTGTTACTAAAACAACACTGTTACTAAAACAACACGGTTACTAAAACAACACTGTTACTAAAACCACTCTGTTACTAAAACAACACTGTTAGTAAACCAACAATGTTACTAAAACACTTCTGTTACTAAACCATACTGTTTCTAAAACAACACTGTTACTAAACCAACAATGTTACTAAAACACTTCTGTTACTAAACCATACTGTTTCTAAAACAACACTGTTAGTAAAACAACACTGTTACTAAACTAATACTGTTTCTAAAACAACACTGTTAGTAAAACAACACTGTTACTAATACGATCACAAAAGCAACACTTGCTAAAGTATTACCGTTACTAAAGCAACACTGTTACTAAAACACCTCTGTTTTACGTGTAACAGCACTGATACTAAAACAATGCTGTTAGCAATACACCTCTGTTTCTCAAACAACTTTGTTACAAAACAAACTACTAAAACACCACTGTTACTAAAACACCACTATTACTAAAACCACTGTTACTAAATCGACACTGTTACTAAAATAACACTGTTACTAAACCATACTGTTAATAAAACAACACTGTTACTAAAATAAGTCTGTTTCTAAACCAGTACTGTTACTAAAGCACCACTGTTCCTAAAACACCTCTATCACTAAAACCACTGTTACTAAACCAATACTGTTACTTAAACAACACTGTTTATTAAACACCACTGTTACTAAAGTAACACTGTTACTAAACCAACACTGTTATTAAAACCACTCTGTTACTAAACCAATACCGTTACTAAAACAACACTGTTAGTGAAGCACCACTGTTACTAAAACACCTGTTACTAAACCAATACTGTTACTAAAAATAACATTGTTAATAAACCAGTAATGGTACTAAAATAACACTGTTAATAAACTAGTAATGTTACTAATACACCACTGTTAATAAACCAGTACTCATACTAAAATAACACCTTTACTAAACCAATACTGTTTCTAAACCAGTAATGTTACTAAAAATAACATTGTTAATAAACCAGTAATGTTACTAATACACCACTGTTAATAAACCAGTACTCATACTAAAATAACACTTTTACTAAACCAATACTGTTACTAAAACAATACTGTGGCTAAAATAGCATGGTTACTAATATACCTCTGTTACTAAAACATCTACATTACTGAAACACCACTGTTAATAAAACACCTGTTACCAAAACGCTTTCATTGTTAAAACGTCTCTCCTTGTGTCTAATGAGCACTTCCTGTATCTCCAGCTGATGTCATTTCTACGGTGGAGTTTAACCAGACAGGGGACCTTCTGGCCACAGGGGACAAGGGGGGGCGAGTGGTCATCTTCCGAAGGGAACCTGAGGTAGGTGAAATCTGGTTATTCAATCGGGGCTAAGCAAATACTGATTGTTTCTCTTTGCTGATTTTTATTTCCCATTTTTAAAATATATTATTGAACAAAACCATTTAATTATAATATGAACTGCGTCAGCATCTACAGCTTCACTCTGGTTGAAAATTCCAGATTGATAAAATGCCTCTTTTTAAAGCATTGGCCAGTTACTTACATCACCTCTACATCTCTAGCTTTACTGGCATCCTTGTTAAAGATGAACAGAACACTGCTGTAATCTATACGGTTAATCTTATGGTACAAATCTGGAACTTAAAATTTCCAGCACTGAGACTTCCTGGAGGTGCAACTAATGCATTTGAGTACTTTTGATCTGTTTTTCCTTACTGCTGCGCTCTGAAAGCAGAAATGAGACGAGTGTGCGTTTATCTCTGTCTGTGTCAGGTTAAAGGAGAAGAGGAGGAGCTTGCGGAAGTGGGAGAGTACAATGTCTACAGCACGTTCCAGAGCCATGAGCCGGATTTTGATTACCTGAAGAGTCTGGAGATCGAGGAGAAAATCAATAAGATCCGCTGGCTGCCCCAGCAGAACGCTGCCCACTTCCTCCTCTCCACCAATGGTGAGCATGGCCAAAGGGCCAAGTCTCCTTCGATCAGGCCCAGCCACCTGCAAGGTCACTTTCGCAACTAAGCGTTCCTGATTTGTTGATGAGCTCCGTTTCGTTGTGCCTCATTCCAAATGTGGATCAGGCTAAACAACCTTTTCAGCAATAGTCCTGTAGTTGAAAGAACTAGCTGGCTTAATCTGAGCTCTGAACTCCCAGTTAGCCTTTATTCCCCCCAACCTGGTGGGGGAGTCTTAGACACCGAGGTGGGATACAGGTCTGATCTGATCAGGAAACCTGATCCACTTTCCATCTTTTAATCTTTAAAACAGACAAGACCATAAAGCTGTGGAAGGTGAGCGAGAGGGACCGGCGGCCAGAGGGCTACAACCTGAAGGACGAAGAGGGACGGCTAAAGGACATTTCCACAGTCACCTCACTACAGGTGCATTACTGCCTCCCATTGGTCAGAAATGTACTGATAAGTCTGGGCTAATAAACTATATTAGAGTGAAGCGCAACCTGCATAACTATGGAAACAAGTGTAGTGTTACCGTGAAACTGGGTGTAGCATGATCATGGAAATAGCTGTAGTCGACTGCTGGGCAAACACACACTGTTTACGTACCACTTCGTGGGGACAAAAGCTGGACTGTTTGCTTGTGTCCGCCTGTGTTTACTTGTACTGATGGATTTTGTGTTTGTTGTAGGTCCCAGTATTAAAGCCCACAGATCTGATGGTGGAGGTCCGTCCCCGCCGCGTGTTCGCTAATGGTCACACATACCATGTTAACTCCATTTCCGTCAACAGCGATGGGGAAACGTACCTCTCTGCAGACGATCTGAGGATCAACATGTGGCACCTGGACATTACTGACCGTAGCTTCAGTATCCTTACACTCTAACACACCTGGACATCACACTCTAACACACCTGGACATCACACTCTAACACACCTGGATATCACACTCTAACACACCTGGATATCACACTCTAACACACCTGGACATCACACTCTAACACACCTGGACATTACACTCTAACACACCTGGACATTACATTAACACACCTGGACATTACACTCTAACACACCTGGATATTACACTCTAACACACCTGGACATTACACTATTATACAGTCGTGGGCTGGAGGTCAGGGAACTAGCCCTGTGACCGGAAGGTCGTCGAGTCGATCCCCTCGGCTGACAGTCCATGACTGAAGTGCCCTTGAGCAAGGCACCTAACCCCCAATGGCTCCTATGTGCCATGTATAGGGCTGCCCACTGCTCTGGGCAAGTGTGCTCACTGCCCCCTAGTGTGTGTTCACTAGTGTGCATGCATGTGGGTGTTTCACTGCATGGATGGGTTAAATGCAGAGGTCTAATTCTACAGTGTGCAAAACACAGTGACAAATGGTTCCAAATTCTAAATTGACACTTGGACGTTACACTCTAACATACATGGACGTTACACTCTATTACACCTGGACGTTACATTAACACACCTGGATGTTACACTCTAACACATTACACTCTAACACAGTTGTGGGCTGGAGGTCAGGGAACCAGCCCTGTGACCGGAAGGTCGTTGATTCGATCCCCTCGGCTGACAGTCCATGACTGAAGTGCCCTTGAGCAAGATACATAACCCCTAACTGCTCCCCAGGCACCGTGGATAGGGCTGCCCACTGCTCAGGACAAGTGTGCTCACTGTCCCCTAGGGTGTGTGTTCACTAGTGTGTATGCATGTGGGTGTTTCACTGCAGTGATGGGTTCAATGCAGAGGTCTAATTCCACAGTGTGCAAAGCACACACAGTGACAAATGGTTCCAAATTCTAAATGGACACTTGGACATTACGCTCTAACACACCTGGACATTACGCTCTAACACACCTGGACATTACACTCTAAAACACCTGGACGTTACACCCTAACACACCTGGACGTTACACTCTAACACACCTGGACGTTACACCCTAACACACCTGGACGTTACACTCTAACACACCTGGACGTTACACTCTAACACACCTGGACATTACGCTCTAACACACCTGGACGTACCTGACCACAGCTTCAGTATCCTTACATACTAACACACATGGACATTACTGGACATGCACTGGGGTACATTTTGTGGAGAATGGGAACATCTAGTGGAGAGGAGCAGTACTGCAGAATAATCTCATATTGGACTTTTTAACAGTCTGTTCATCACTGAGTAAAATCCTGTCTCACATCAGAGTTAATAGACATGCACATTTAATGCACACATCTCCAGGTCAATTATACGTGTGGTCATTATTGTTTACTGCCATGTGCAGTGGCTGCAAATCTAATTGGTTTGTGCACGCACGAGTGATAAACAACGTCAAAGGTGTTTTCCAGAACAAAAGATTCAACAAACCTGTAACGTTTAAAAAAAGAGTTTAGTGGTTTTGTTAAATCAGTGTCAGTGTTTTTGTTCAGTCACAGCTGATGAAACAGTGTGAAATGTTCGATTCAGTTGTAGCATCAAACTGAAAGAAAGGGACTACAAAATGCTGTAAAATGGGGAATGGGGTGACCATACGTCCTCTTTTTTCAGCTCATGTCCTTTTTTAGGACCTGAAAAAAGAACATCTGGCTGGGATTTCTGGGTTGCCTACAATGACCAGAATTTGGCTTTGCTTTCATGTTGCCATTTGCTTTGTACAGCCTCCATGGTACCACCCTCCTGCCCCCAGTGTCCTATTTTTAATAGCCAGGATACAGTCACCCACTGTTAGTGGGGCAGTACCCCTCTTGTCTGTGGAGCATAACTGAACCAGAATCCACTGAAATGATCTGTTCTAAGCTGGACTGACTCTACACACCCCGCCTCGCCTCCAGGCTTTTATGTATGGTGTTAAATGACACGTGTGATGACCAGTGTGGTGACCCATCTGTAAACGTCCTTTTGAAATGTTGGATTTAAACAATTTTCTGGAAAGAGATCTGTGTGTGTGTGTGTGTGTGTGTGTGTGTGTGTGTGTGTGTGTGTGTGTGCTATATGAATTCTGACCTAGAAATGAAACATTGATGGAAACATTTAAATAATTCATTAAAGAAACTCTGTCCTATAAAAGCGCACCGTGACTGTGGGCAGAAAGACACAATCGCTGTGGTGCTTCATCAAAGCAATACTTTTGAAAA
Organism: Pygocentrus nattereri; assembly: GCF_015220715.1. Taxonomy (NCBI): domain Eukaryota; kingdom Metazoa; phylum Chordata; class Actinopteri; order Characiformes; family Serrasalmidae; genus Pygocentrus; species Pygocentrus nattereri. The sequence goes on from NC_051232.1 coordinate 8,021,743, forward strand.
TAATCCCAATTCCCTGAGTCCCCGGATTGCCCTTCACCCCCAGAGTCACCCTTACCATAATTGTAGTCAATCAGTCAAGCCATGTTTGGTGTCTGAAGTTTTTGCTTGTTTTAGTTTTGAGGCTGATGGAGCAGCAAGCAGTGGAAGATTATATCTCACATCTCGCCAGTTTGCTTTAAACTCGTTCACTGCTGTCTATGAAAACTGACCAATGCTTCTAGTCCATGTTTATAGAGAACAGTGTATCCACAGTTAACTCTATTAGAGAAACTGGACAAGAAGCTTAAGTTGGCATTCATATTGTCCATTCCACCTTAAATGAGCCAGCAACGTAATTTGAATGAGAAACAGGAAAATAGGAAGCCAAGTTCAGTAACACAATACAGTAGCAGTTTGCTCTATTCAGGTTGGTGGGATATAACCTTCCATGAATTCTCAGCACATTGTTCTGATGCCAAAAGTGATAAAAGACTCCAGATATTTCTTTGCTGACGGACACAGGATGAACTTTTTCTTTAACGTATTTGCATTGGAAAGTGCTGACTTAGAGTAGGTTCACATGCTAACAATGAGCAGCCTGGTGTCCTTGACTTCCTCCTCAGACATTGTGGACATTAAACCAGTGAACATGGAGGACCTGACGGAGGTGATAACGGCGGCGGAATTCCACCCCCACCACTGCCACCTGTTCATCTACAGCAGCAGCAAAGGGACTCTGAGACTCTGCGACATGAGGGCATCCGCACTGTGTGACAGACATGCTAAGAGTGAGAACACACATACATGCTTGTATCTGCAACTGTGAGCAGAGGTCTGCACGGGATTGATTTTTTAGTCCTGCTCCCACCCGTCCGCCTGCCCGCCAACTTGTCCGCCCGCTCTTGCAGAAAATCAGAATCATTTGTCCCACTACTGTCCATAACTGAAGCGTTATCCCGCTCCCGCCCATGCAGCTCCATCAAGGCCAACTAATGTCCAGTATGTGACACAGTCATGGTCATCAGGCCCACTGTGAAGATTTCTCCTCATAGGTCCTTTAACTCACTGCAGTGAGTTTCCCACCTGCTTCGACATGCAACAGTGAAAATTTGTCCCGCGCTCCAAAATATTAAGGCAGGTCCCACAGAAAGCCGTGGGTGTGCAGACCTCTATTAATAAGGGTCTCTTTCACCATGAGGATATTACTGTGAGACCTTTCCTTGAAAAATAATGAATACAGAACTGTTTCATCTGAGTAATTATGAGCAGCACTTTATATGAAGGATGAGGGTTGAGGAACAGGGTACCAACACACAGTAATCATGTTTTAAATCTTGGGATCACTTGTTTTCTAAGTTATTTTAAAGTAATGAGATGTAATTGAGACCTGTAGGCCTCTACGTTGTGCTCTCCTAAAGAATTTAGGCTGGATTTTGGAGCTGTGCTTGTTCTCTCACAGTTTTCGAGGAGCCAGAGGATCCAGGGAATCGCTCTTTTTTCTCAGAGATCATCTCCTCCGTTTCGGACGTGAAGTTCAGCCACAGCGGGCGCTACCTGCTCACACGGGATTACCTCACTGTGAAGGTGTGGGACCTCAACATGGAGAAGGGCCCTGTGGAGACCTACCAGGTGAGAAACAGATTAATTCCCTCACTAAAATACTTCTGTGATCAATAGTAGTAATCAATCTGTAGTATTTGAAAGTATTGAAAAAAGAATGACAAATCCACTAAAAATGACTTAAGTGCATGGAAATGAATAAGATGCATCACTGGCCATCTCTGGTGGCCAGCTGAAACCATCCATCTTCGCCTGCCCTCCTAAAAAGAGACATCAAAAGCATTTCATTAGATAAACTGAAGCTCTAGTTTAATGTAATCTGTAGCCTAACTCAATCTATAACACTTCTCTAATCTCTAAACCTGCTTTTAACCCTTAACCACCTGTAATTACTTACCTGTCATTATCTATTCCTGCTCTAATTACCAATTACTAATTACTGAGGTGTATTCTGTAGCCCAGCAGCACTGTTGATCCTGGTTCAGGAGAACCCTCTCATGAGGTTATGAGGAGGGCTGGCTCTCCCTCGATCTACTCCAGTCCTCCTCCACTTGTACCAGCCATGGGGCCTAGGGAAATCCCTCAGCTTCCTGCCAAGAACCTTAAACACCTGGCCCCTCACCCTACCATACAAACCTGGCTTGCTGCCAGGTGAGAAATGACCAGGACTAGGGCCAGATTTGGACAGGAGGAGAGTCCTGTGGCAGGTATCTGGCAATTGCAGTGAGAGGGCCATGACCAGTCAGAGCCCACTCCCTGTTGGTCATCCCAGGCAACAGTAATCTGGTCAGGACTAGTGGACCTGGCAATGGCTTTGCAGGATGAAGGAGGACACACAATCAGTCTGTTAAGGAAAAGGGTTATGTTCTGTCGGTCCCACTGCAACAGTTCAGTGTGGTCTTTTCAGTATCAGACGAAGGCTTGGGGACTGGCAGTCCCTCACTGGGGTGCATTGCTTCTACTCATCTTGATGATGGTGCATGGGGTTTTGTCTGGACAACAGTAGTGAGGCACTGCTCAGTCACAGTTAGGGCCGCCCTTGCTTTGCAAGATACAGGTGCTTTCTTTCATCCCAGATTGGTTGGTCAGTTGGTCATCGAGTCAACCTAAAGGCAAGGCTGCTCAATCCCACTGTGAACTCACTTGCACAAGCCCAAAGCAGCTAGTCGAGCAGAGCAGCACTGCTGTGGGTACCCGTGGTTTGGTCATTTCCTAACTTTTCCTCTGCGTTTTTCCAGTAAAAACGGAATGAATAAAAATAGCTAATAGTACACACATGCAGGCAACTCCTGGGATTCACCCGGTTACCAGTAAGACATGCCCGCATTCTCCACCAATGTGGCACAAGGCAGGGAAGGGATCAAGTCACCCTGACATAAGATAAACATGAACCCAGAAACACACATGCTAAACAGCTGCTGTAATATTTAACCTCGCTATCTAATCCACTGTAATCTCTAACCCTGCTGTAACCTCTAACCCTGCTATCTAATCCACTGTAACCTCTAACCCTGCTATCTAATCCACTGTAGCCTCTAACCCTGCTGTAATCTCTAGTCCTGCTATCTAATCCACTGTAATCTCTAACCTTGCTATCTAATCCACTGTAGCCTCTAAGCCTGCTGTAACCTCTAACCCTGCTATCTAATCCACTGTAACCTCTAACCCTGGTATCTAATCCACTGTAGCCTCTAAGCCTGCTGTAACCTCTAACCCTGCTATCTAATCCACTGTAACCTCTAACCCTGCTATCTAATCCACTGTAGCCTCTAAGCCTGCTGTAACCTCTAACCCTGCTATCTAATCCACTGTAACCTCTAACCCTGCTATCTAATCCACTGTAGCCTCTAAGCCTGCTGTAACCTCTAACCCTGCTATCTAATCCACTGTAACCTCTAACCCTGCTATCTAATCAACTGTAGCCTCTAACCCTGCTGTAATCTCTAGCCCTGCTTTCTAATCCACTGTAATCTCTAACCCTGCTATCTAATCCACTGTAGGCTCTAACCCTGCTGTAATCTCTAGCCCTGCTATCTAATCTACTGTAACCTCTAACCCTGCTGTAATCTTTAACCCTGCTATCTAATCCACTGTAGCCTCTAACCCTGCTGTAATCTCTAACCCTGCTGTAATCTCTAAAATCGTGTAATCTCTAACCCTGCTGTAATCTCTAACCTCACTGTAATCTGTAGTTCTGTTATAATCTTTAATTTCACCTAAACCTTTAACCCTGCTGTAATCTCTGACCCTGCTATAATCTCTAGTCCACTGTAATTTCTAAATCTGATGTAATCTCTGACACTGCTATAATCTCAAATCCACTGTAATTTCTAAATCTACTGTAATCTCTAACTTCACCGCAATCTTTAACCTTGCTGTAATCTCTGACCCTGCTGTAATCTCTAACCCTGCTATCTAATGCACTGTAACATCTAACCCTGCTGTAATCTCTAACCCTGCTATCTAATCCACTGTAACCTCTAACCCTGCTCTAATCTCTAACCCTGCTCTAATCTCTAAAATCGTGTAATCTCTAACCCTGCTGTAATCTCTAAAATCGTGTAATCTCTATCCCTGCTGTAATTTCTAACCTCACTGTAATCTCTAGTCCACTGTAATTTCTAAATCTGATGTTATCTCTGACACTGCTATAATCTCTAATCCACTGTAATTTCTATATCTACTGTAACCTATAACTTCACCACAATCTTTAACCCTCCTGTAATCCCTGACCCTGCTGGAATCTCTAATCTGCTGTAATTTCTAACCTTGTTGTAATCTCTAATCAGATGAAATCTGTACCCTTGCTGTAACCAGTCATAATCTCTGACTCTGACACCGTAATCTTTAACCTGTTATACTGTGTGTTCAGGTGCACGAATACCTGCGCAGTAAACTCTGCTCGCTATACGAGAACGACTGCATCTTTGACAAGTTTGAGTGCGTGTGGAACAGCACGGATAGGTAAGCCCATGTTTCACTTTGATGCGATAGTTCATCCAAACCTCAGATTCCCACAGTCCCTCCCCCCTCACCCTTAATACAGTCCATCAGCTGAGACATGCTTGGTATCTGAAGTTTGCTGCTTTAGATGTATATGATACGAGGCTAAGGTAGCTCAGACGTAATGGAAGTGTATACCCCACCAATCAGCATGGCGCTAACCGCATGTGTAAATCATCACACACTCATCTCAAACCATGTCGCGGTGATTTAATCTCTGTGTAGTTTGTCTCTGTATGACTATTTAATCTGATATCCATGCTTCCAGATGTCCTGCTCCTGTGTTCGTGTTCTCCGTCCCCTCACTGCGTTTCTATCTCTCCCCTCTTTGCCCCTCAGTGTGATCATGACTGGAGCGTATAACAGTTTTTTCCGGATGTTTGACCGGGAGACAGGTCGTGGGGTCACCCTGGAGGCCTGGAGGGAGAGCAGCAAGCCCAGGGCCGTGCTGCGGACCCGCCGGGTTTACACCGGGGGTCGTCGCCGCCGAGGCGACGTGGGGGTGGACAGCCTAGACTTCACTAAGAAAATCCTGCACATGGCCTGGCATCCCGAAGAGAACATCATCGCCATAGCAGCAACAAACAACCTCTACATCTTCCAGGACAGAGTGAACTCGGAAAACACAGAAAACCAGTGACAGGAACAGCTTCTATCCTCACTCAGCCGCTGTCATAAGAAAAGCTCTCCACTCTTTTTTTAATTGTTGTTTTTTTTACACGGTTTGTTCTTTTTATGAGCATTTCGTAAAAGACGTGACCTCTCAGTGAGTTAGTTGTAGTTCTTTAGCAAATTATTCAGTCATAAAATCTGACTGAACTTGATATTGTGGCATGATTTTAAAAAACACTCTATACACAAACGTAACTGAAGAAGTATTTATACATTAGGGGAATGTAAACAATAAAAACAAGCCACTGTTAGATCACTGTACTTGAACATATTATTACACTCACCGGCCACTTTATTAGGTACCCCTTGCTAGTAAAAGGTTGGACCCCCTTTTGCCTTCAGAACTGCCTGAATTCTTCATGGCACACTTTCAACAAGGTGTTGGAAACGTTCCTCAGAGATTTTGGTTGGTTATTTGAGTTCCTGTTGTCTTTCTATAATCTTGAACCAGTCTGCCCATTCTCCTCTGACCTCTCACATCAACAAGGCATTTTCGTCCACACAGCTAACCTAATATTTCCTCTTTTTCGGACCGTTTTCTGTAAACCCTAGAGATGGTTGTGTGTGAAAATCCCAGTAGATCAGCAGTTTCTGAAATACTCAGACCAGCCCGTCTGGCACCAACAACCACGTCACGTTCAAAGCCCCTTAAATCCCCTTTCTTCCCCGTTCTGATGCTCAGTCTGCACTTCAGCTAGTTGTCTTGACCTCCTCTACATGCCTGAATGCATTGAGTTGTGGCCATGTGATTGGCTGATTAGCTATTTGTGTTAACAAGCAACTGGTTAATAAAGTGGCCGTCGTGTATGCCGAATATGACCAAAGTTAGCATTTACATTTCTAAACTAGGCCGTCGAATCAGCACCTTCAGATCGACGTGTCTCTGTTTTTACGCCCATTTTATTGATGAATGTAACAGACATGGTACAAAATGACTTCAACTACTACGTCATCGTACATTAAACGGACTACGTTCCCCTCTTTCTCAGATAAAGACACTGCTTTAGAGACTTAGAGGTTTTCTTATGACAGTAACGATGTAAAACTCACAGGAGTTCCTGTGAAGATGCAGCTCCGATACTCTCTCTGGACTTACACTCTCACAGCTAATCACGGCTAACTGCGGCTAATCACTGCTAATAATCAGTGCCCGTTCTCTTTTACTGCCAGGATTGTGCATTTTCTGCTTTGTGACTGACCACACAGTCAGCAAATTGACCCGAGAGGCTGACTGCTTTTAGCCAACCACCAAATGCCCGAAAGTCCAGCGCAGTCTGATGATTTCACTCCTTTAACCCACCTGCTAAAACAGGAATTAGAGTAGCGGCCGGTGACTAGAGAGAAGCAGAATGAAGAGTTAAAGCAGAGTTGGAGTGGACACACGGTGGGGACGACCGCTCGCCCATGACGGAGGGATGCTGAAGACTTTTGTAAAGATACCGCAGGTCCGTGGTGCATCGCGGGTCAGATCAAAGCTGCGGTCAGGAGCTGCAGTTTAATGTTCTACCTGCGTAAAGGACCTGCTGAGTGGACGAAAAGTGCGGCGGGGCCTCGTGGATCCTGTGTTCAGAAGTCTGAACTGCTGCTCTGGGACTCTGCTGGACTGGATGCAGTTGTCATGGTCACATGGTTAAGCAGTCTTCCTATCATGTGCTTCCTAAAACATATCCCACAATGCATTTGTTATTCTACAAGGCATCTACTGGATGCCTCATCCCTGATCACCAATGTCTACACCACAGCGGGAACTTCACACCACCAGGACGGTTCCTCACCAGTGTGAGTGTGTGTGTGTGTGTGTGTGTTTGTGTGTGTGTGTGTGGACCACATGAATTCTGCTAATGTTAAATTGTGATAAAAACAGGTCAACAGTTTTCAGAGAGAGACGCAGGAGAGGTTAGCTAACATTTCAGATCTTAAGAGATTTCAGCACATATACAGGGAGATTCACTTGAAAGAGGCCCCCAATATTCTGGAATAGCTCTCACTAGGATTAAGCGATCTGAACCAAACAACGCACAATGCGCTCCTCAGTATATGGAGCTTCGAACAAGCCGGGATGCCCCTGCGTCGGAGCAATGAGGTCAGGACCGGACAGCAGTCACGAGGTTTAACCTCCGTAACCACCTTCTGGGTGCAGACCCCTGTACTCCTTCATGTGTCTGGAAGAAAACACAGGCCAAGGTATGTAGCACAGTTTTGGTCCCACCTTATATTAAGTGTCTGTAATAACTGTGTAGTTACTTGTGAATAACATTCCCAACAACATTGTAACTACTGATGATTTCGTGACTGTTACAGGTGGATTACGAAACTACAGCCTATGTAATTACACTTTTGTATCAACTTCAGTTTTGCCTCTTGTAATTACACAAGGGTATCTTGATAGGTGTAACAGCCTATTCTCTCTCATGTAATTACACAAGGGTAATAACAAATGTATTACATGCGTAATCAGATGGAACAGCAGGTATCCTCTTATCTTAAAGTATAATTAAGGGTGAAACGATGACTCGAGTAATTCGAGTTACTCGATTACATAATTTTCTGTGCCTCGAGGAATCGTTTATTTCATTTAAAACTCAGAGCGTAGCACAGAAAGAAGGAGGAGGTGGACACAGCAGAGGTTTTGAGTTGAGAGGCGGGAATATGGAAGCGGCGAGGGGAAACGGCGAAAACGTACGAGAAGAAAAGCACAATAGGAAAAGACAGAAAATGTCAAAAGTATGAGAGCATTTTAGGCTCGACAGCAAGAACAACACAGTGACATGTACTCGGTGCAACATAGTCCTTGCCTACCACAACAGCACATCTTCAATGCTGCACCATCTCGGCCGAGGACACCCAGGATGGAGCGGAGCCGAGACGAGGTAAATTTAACTTATAACAAATCAATGGGATTAACATTAATGTACCTTAATAACATCACGAGAGCCCTGTGGAGTGTTGACTATTAGGAATACTGTCGAATGTGTGGCTAGTTTATTACATGTTCTTGACTTAATTCAGGCTTTATGTAATCAGTAGACACAGCGCTGTGGAGTTAACGAGATAGCTAAACAATAAATACATGTTAAAGTTCGCTGAACTAAAGTTACTTTGGTCGGAAACAATATGCTTGATTTTTTTTCATCTATGATTACGTTTGGCTGGTGAGACAAAAAGGTCATTTCAGACACTGTGTGTCTCTTAGTTGATGGATAAAATGTCAACGACCACTAGTGCCTAATGTGCCCTAATGTCAATTTTAGGGTTCATTAATGCACGGCCGTGAACCTACTGTATTATGTCATTTAGTCTTAGTGATGTCAATGAACTAATTATTATTATTTATGGTCTTTTTTTAGTAAATCATCATCATCACAGTCTCGGATGGACAAATTTATCTACAAAGCGCCGTTATGTAGACCCGAGCAACAAATAGCATTTTAAACATGATGGTCCCAGACATGCGCCCACTGAGCATGGTGGAGGATGCCGGTTTTAAAGCGATGATTTCAACTTTCCATCCCAATTATGAGCTTCCATCAAGAACTTTCTTCACAAAACAAATGGAGAAAAAGTATGAAGGTGTCAAAGCCAAGATGAAACAGGCCCTGCAAGAGGCTGAGAGCATTACACTCACAACTGATATTTGGACGAGCATCGCAACAGAAGCTTATATGGGGGGGTGACATGCCACTGTCTTGGGAAGAATTGGAAAATGGTGTCACACTGCCTGACAACGATGCCCCTTGAGGAAAGACATACAGCTGCAAATATTGCACAATGGACCGAGGAGGTGATAACCAAATTTGACGTTACAACAGAGAAAATCAAAGCTGTCGTCCACGACAATGGCGCTAATGTTGTGGCAGCATCGAAGATTTTGCAAGAAAGGTTCGGATGGGCATCAGTGTTGTGTCCTTGTGCAGGGCACACCCTAAACTTGGTTGTTCAAAGCTCTCATCAGATTCATCAGGCTATCCCAAAGTGTGTTTCAAAAAAAGTGAACTTTCATGTGCCAAGTTGAAGGACAAGGAGATGTCAAGGAGAACAGGCTGGTGCAAGATGTCTGGACACGCTGGAACAGCACCTACGCCATGTTGGCCAGACTACAGGAACAGAGATGGTGACTGCCACACTCTCTGATCCAGCAGTGACTCAGAGAGGGAAACATTACCTGGACCTCAAACCTGAACACTGCAACCTGATTGAGGAGCTGAACCATGTCCTTGAGCCCTTTCAATCAGCTACAGTGTAGTCTCTGCACTTCCACATCTTGTGCACATGTGAACTTAAGCAGAACATACAGAGGCCAGAACTTGAGACTGCACCCGTGAGGTCATTTCAGACTCATGCAGCAGAACAGGTCACAGAACGATGGCAAGAACTAACTAAGTTTACTCCTGAATCTCCAAACATCACCCTGCTTGCTGCTGCTTTGGATCCCAGGTTTCGAAAACTGAGATTCTTGCCTGCTGATGAAGTATTCAAGGTCCAAAATGCAGTACGAGCCATGGCACTTGCTGCCAAACAGCAAGTGAGGCAGCCCACCGCAAGTAACCATGGAACATCTGGCACAGAAGCACCAGCAGCATATGCCAAGGAGGCTACACCTTTCTTTGACTCAGACACCACCACAAGTCATGACCAAGATGAGGAGAAGCAGTTAAATGCTGTAGAGCAGGAGGTAATTAAATAATATTGTTTTTAATCTTAACAAATTTCAGATCGCTTTATAGGACTATTTTTTACCTTCCCTCAAGATGTGCTATGAAGTACTTGCAATAAGGCATACTGGATAGAAAAATCATACTGATACAGATAATGACTGTAATACCTGCAGTGCAAAATGTAAATTAACAAAAATACTTTTTATACTTTTGTTGTCACAATTATTCCACAGGTCTTGCTGTATTTTGGAGAACATCCTAATCCAAGAAGGAGAATCCACTGACCTGGTGGGAAAAGAATGCAGTGCGCTATCCAACATTGGCAGAATTGGCAAGGTCTCTGCTGTGTATTCCAGTTACATCCACGCCATCGGAGCGTCTGATTTCAGCTGCAGGTAATATCGCTTCGGCAAGCCGAAGCCCTGAACATGTTGACATGCTAACCTTCCTGCAGTGCAACCAAATGCTCCTTTAAAGAACGCAAACACACACACAGTGGCCTTTGCCTCGATTCTCCTGAATCTATTACAGCACTCACAGCAGAAAGATGTGAAACTGCATGGACCTGTTCCTGTTCAAATGTCCAGAAGCTAAAATGCACAATATAAAGCCAATGTTTATTCCTTTATTTATTTATTTATTTTTTAATGCCCTATATTTTTTATACTTACAAGAAATCCTAAGTTGAAAGTAATTTAATTGATTTTTTTACTTTTACTTTTTTACTTTTTTTTTTAACTTTTTTTACTTACTTTTTACTTTTACATTTGCTTCTATTCTGTTTTATTTATTTCTATTTGTGCTTGCAATTTGGAAATGTATGTCGTGAATTAAAAAATATAACTTATTTTAAAAAGAAAACCAATTGGTCATTCATTATTAAGTGAAATGTCTTGTTTTCTCTTGTGTGTTTTTAATTGCGCTTTACATAAGGAAATATGTTTTATCCGATTACTCGATTAATCGAATCGACGTTTCAGTAGAGTACTCGATTACTAAAATAATCGATAGCTGCAGCCCTACTTACAATGTCTACATTACTAAATTATTCCATTATTAAAACAGTACCTACATAACAACTACACTAACTGCCAACTTATTGTAAATTATAACTAACACTGCTCTACAGGAAAGTTCCTGCGTATAACATACACTGATTATATGAGGCAAAACAAGTTGATACACACGTGTAATTACATAGGCTGTACTTCTGTAATCCATCTGTAACAGTGACCAACTCATCATTGTTGTTCCATATGTTATTCATGTGTAACTACACACATGTTATTAGTTATTAGAGCTCAGGTTGCTTCATCCTAATGGGAGTTACAGCAGAATATTCAGGGCCTCTTTCGAGCGAATCTCCCTATACAACCAATAACCACCCAATTAGCCTCACACTAACCTACGGGAACACCAAGTGATGGGACAGTCCAGCCAAAATGAAATACACCCATCACCAAAAACGGCTGTGAGCACAGATGCAGTGCTGCAGTAATGCACGCTGATGTCCACACTGAGTCTCGGAATGAAGATTTAAGGTGCACATTTTGAAAGACTTCAGGCGCTGAGAGGTGGACACTCTGGGCAGTGGCTGAATATTTTCCTCTACCTTACAATTACATTTACGGCATTTGGCTGACGCTCTTATCCAGAGCAACTTACAATTTGATCATTTTTACACAGGTAGGCGATGGGTAGTGTTAGGAGTCTTGCCCAAGGACTCTTATTGGTATAGTGTAGGGTGTTTGCCCAGGTGGGGATTGAACCCCAGTCTACAGTGTAGAAGGCAGAGGTGTTACCCACTACACTACACCAACCACTCTACCTGAATTCCTAGTGGATGTCAGTGGTCAATCCCAGACGTGGTGTTTCTGTTAAGAAGTCGAATCTCTAACTTGGCTAAAAAGCAAATCTGTGAAGTGATGTCAGCATGTTAACTACTCAGCTAATTGTAGGGATTCCTAATGATGATATGACATGTTTGCACAATATCTGCTGGGTACTGTAGTGAAAAGAGGTTTAGTGAATGAAGTCACGAAATTGGTGTAAAATTCAAACGTTAAATGCGGCTGAGAGGTACAGAGAAGTGTCACGGAGAACTGCATAAAAAGACAAATAACAACAGCAGACTGGCATTTTAACTAATCTTAAACTGAAACTTACCAGAGCTAACACTAAACGTACACTGATCCTAAACTAACACTAATCCTGAACTAACACTAATCCTGAACTAACACTAATCCTGAACCAGCCCTAATCTTAAACTGAAACTTAAATCAACACTTATCCAGAGCTAACACTAAACTTACACTAATCCTAAACTAACACTAACCCTGAATTTACACTAATCCTAAACTTACACTAATCCTGAACTAACACTAATCCTGAACCAACCCTAATCTTAAACTGAAACCGAACTTAAACGAACACTTATCCAGAACTAACACTAATCCTAAACTAACACTAATCCTAAACTAACACTAACCCCAAACTTACACTAATCCTAAACTAACACTAACCCTAAACTAACACTAATCCTAAACTAGCTCTTAAATAACCCTAACTCTAAAATTAACCCAACCATTCATGAATATTAATCCTTAACGAACACTGACCCCGTACTCACAGGACCTGACATCTAAAGTAATATTCAAACTCCACACTAACTCTACACTAACTCTACATTAACTCAACACTATCTCTAAATTTTTCACTATCTTTACATGGACTATACCTTAATTCTACACTATCTTTACTACTAACTCCACATTACACTAACTCTACTCTAACTCCACACTAACTCTACACTACCACCACATTAACTCAATACTATCTCTAAACTTTTCATGTTCTTTACATGAACTATACACCTCCATGCTTAGTCCACATGAACTCTACACTAACTCTACACCTCCATGCTTACTCCACATGAACTCTACACTAACTCTACATTTCGATGCTTAGTCCACATGAACTCTACACCGCCATGCTTACTCCACGTGAACTCTACACCTCCATGCTTACTCCACATGAACTCTACACCTCCATGCTTACTCCACATGAACTCTACACGGACTACACCTCCATGCTTACTCCACATGAACTCTACGTCTCCATGCTTACTCCATGTGAACTCTACACTCTCTACATTCACTCCACATTACCTCTACACTAACTCTACACCAACTCTACACTAATGCCACAATGTCTACACATGTCTAATGCTACCCTAACTCTACTCTAACTTCATATCAACTCTATATAATCTCTATGCTAACTCTACACTAACTGTGTCCTAATGCTAACTCTAAATTAAACTCACTAATAAACTCTTTTAGAGTGAGTGCAAGAATAACCAACAGTGACCATGTAGGTGGAGCCATGTGTGTAATGACAGAGTCAGATGAAGCAGATGAAGGTGAACTACAAAGAGCATGAAACACCTAAACTAATCCAGAGAAAACAATGTGGTTTAATTTGTGATAGCAATGTGTGTGTGTGTATGTGTGTGTGTGTGTGTTCTGTCACCTGTTATTTCTCATGATTGAATGTTGTAAAGGTTAAAGGTCATGCTGCTGTCTCCAGGACAGACATGCTGTGGCGCAGGAGATTCTGAACTCACTGTTGAGGCTCCTCCCTCATTCTCTGTTACTCTCTCTCATGTTTCCTCACATAGAGTAACACTGCACAGTCTGCACATCCTGTTACCATGGCAACGGGCCTTCTGCCATCCCACAATTCCTGCTCCACACTCACAGGCACAGTGAAGCGATCAGGTGGAAGAAGCTGCAGTTTTTCAGTTGGACGTTTTCAGGGCACTCGCATGTTTACCATTAAACAGTGTTACTCATGTATGTATATTAAAGCATAAACATATTCTAACCACACAAGCTGGAGAAATAAAAGGAGGAATGTGTAAATAAGACAATATAACCCCATCTGAGAGTCTGGTTATTTATTTATTTCTCTCTCCAATTTATTTGTCTCCAATTCCACCCGCTAGTTAGCACTCCCCCAATCACACGATGCCATCAGCATTAGGAGGGTGAAGGCAGCGCAGGCCTCCCCCTGTGAAACCAGCCACCGCTTCTTTTCGAACTGCCGCTCATGCAACGTCATTGGACAGCCGGACGCGCTCGGAGGAAAGCGCCAACCGCCGGATCTGTTACATCAGCTAAGTAATGGGGAGAGAGGGGGGCCATCCTGCCCACCCAAAGAGAGCAAGGCCAATTGTGCTCTCTTGGACTCCCGGCTACGGACGGCTGTAGCATCACCAGTGACCGAACTCATGATCTCCTGACGATAGGGTCAATGCTTAGATGGTTGCGCCGCTCGGGAGGCTCTGGTTATTTCTATAGTCATGAACAGGATCATCATTATTATTACTGGGGGTCCAAGCACAAAGTGCTGGAAACCTATTGTTTCTTCTTCTTCTGCCCTAAAACAAATCATGCAGACCAAACCGTAAGTTGTTCACACATGCAACATGAGCTCAGCCCAATCAGCCTGAGTTTGTACGTTTAGGGCCGACGATTCTGTACCGTTTGTCATAGATACAAAATTCCTTCATCTCCTGATTACTTATATCATGGCCCACAAAGGAGCTATTTTGCCCATATAAAAAAATCACTATAGGTAATTCGCATTTTATGCAAATTTGCTAAACGTACAAAGGTTTGCTATAGCACCTCCATCAGGCTGATTGGGCTGAGCTCATGTTGCATGTGTGAACAACTTACGGTTTGGTCTGCACGATTTGTTTTAGGGCAGAAGAAGAAGAAACAATTAGTTTCCAGCACTTTGTGCTTGGACCCCCAGTAATAATAATGATGATCCTGTTCATGACTATAGAAATAAGGCCTGCGCTGCCTTCACCCTCCTAATGCTAATGACATTGTGTGATTGGGGGAGTAATTTGCGTAATTATGCAAATTTGCACAAATTTTCAGCACAAACTAAGTCCCTGAGTTTTTGCACAATCTGCACATATCTGTTATCATTAGATGCCCAATAAGCCGAACTTTAATAACTGTGAAAAAAATGTGGGAATTTGCTCACTGTGAATCATCCAGGCCCCACCCGGAAATGTGGGTGGAGCTCCAACATCATGCATATTCAGCTCTAACTCAGAAAGGCATTGATTGATTGTTACGAAACTTCATAGGCATGAACACTATGGCAGTCATAAATGGTCTTCAGAGTTTGGTGCAACTGCATTGGTGGTGATGCTATACCAAGCAAAAATTGTCCAATTGACATGAAAATTGGCTTATTGCTACAATGTGCTGTCCTGGATCAAGATCTATGAGACTGATGTCATATTCAATAACGTGGCCACCATTGGCTAATCAGATTACCGATGTTGGGTGACCTGGCAAGCTTGGATCCCACAAATTGCCGCTTTCGGCTATATTTATTATTATTATTATCACATCAATGAACAGAACTTTCTGTAAATGTAGCAGCATATTCTTGTGATTTTCAAGCATGTTATGGTTCCACATCAACTGAACATGTGAACGGTGCTGAAAGAGGACAACACTTTAGTTTTCTGTTTGAAACGAATATGCATGAAGAACAGATGATTTCAAAGCTTTGTTTTACAAAGAAATGTTGTAACACAAGTGTCACTGTTCATTATAATGCCTTTAAACAGACTTTCTCACAGTTTAAAAAAAAAGACTAAACATTTTTTGGACATGTTTTTGTCCTGCAGTGTCCAAATATAATCAGAATACATCAGTGGAAGCCCTCACCGCTCATCTTGCACGGTGCTTTGAAAAAGTATTTGCCCTTTCTATAATTTCTTTTTTGTGTATTTATCACAATCGAATGTTGTACATCATTGAAATACATTTATTTTTAGACAAACATCACTCAAATAATCACAAAATGCTCTATTTAAATGATAAGTTTAGTTATTAAAGGAAAATTGCTGTTCAGCCCTACCTGGCCCTATGTAAACAAAAACAACAACAAAAAAAACAGTAATTGCCCCCTTGGCTACTAAATCAAACAGTTAACCAAATTCACCTCACTATTCAGTTTAATATCATGAGCCATACCCAGACATGATCACTGTCAGACCTGAGGAATCTAAACATCACTTAAATAGAAACTGTCTGACAATGTGAAGCACGCAAATTTCACCAAGAGCGCAATGACAACTCATCCAAGAGGTCTCCAATGAACATCTAAAGATCTGTAGGCCTCACTTGCCTCAGTTTAGGTCAATGTACAATTCCCTAATAAGAAAGATGCTGGGCAAAAATGACATCAATGAGAGAGGTGCAAAGTGCAAAAAAAACTGTTGACCAAGAAGAACACAAAGAACACATCTAGATAACCCCAAGCCTTTTGGGATAATCTTCTGTGGACTGAGTCAAAAGAAGATGTAGGGTGTGTTATAAGATCCTGTTACATCTGGTGTAAAGCTAACACTGCATTTCACTAGAAGAACCAGCAGTCAAACATGGTGGTGGTAGTATGATGGTTTGGGGCTGCTTTGCTTCTGTAGGATCTGGACGACTTGTTATAACTGATATAATCATGGATTCTGTTCTCTATCAGAAAATCCTGAAGGAGAATGTCCTCCGGGCAATTTGTCACCTAAAGCTCAAGCACATTTGGGTTATGCAGCAGAACAATGATCCGAAGCATACAAGCAAATCCACCTTTGAATGGCTCAAAAGATGCAAAATTAAGGTTTTGGAGTGGCTGAGTCAAAGTCCTGACTTGAATCCCGTTGAGATGCTGTGGCAAGAAAAAAAAGACTTGGCCAAAATTCCTCCACAGTGATGTAAGACTCATCGCAAGTTATTGTAAACATTTGATTGCAGTTGTTATTGCCATGGGTAGCACAGTCAATTACTAGGTTTAGGGGGGTAATTTCTTTTTCCACAGGTTTGATATAGGTTTTCAATAAATCTTCAATAATGTGAATGATCATTTAAAATGTGTATTTCGTGTTCTCATGTTGTGTTTGTCTTAAATTACAATTATATGACCTGAAACATTTGAATGTGACAAATTAGCAAAAAATAGAAGAAATCAGGTGACACATTATATAGAACTGTATATATCAGTTTATATTGTTTCTGAACTTTGATTTTATTAGAATGTTTCCTGATTTGGCGACTCAGCCGATATCTGACTATGACAGACTTACTGCTGGATAGAAACTGCTGCTATTTAGCTTGATAAACAATCATTACGGACAAATAAACCATGGAAGAAATCCAGATCCACTTCATATCTGGAGAAGTGAAATTCAGAGAGCTGTGGTGATTTTAGTGTGCAGTTTATATCAGACAGTCTGAGCACTTCTGTCTGAAACTGAACCTCACTGAAACAAAAACTCTTCTGCAGTCACAACAAAACACAAAATCTCTTCTGCAGTCACAACAAAACACAAAAACTCTTCTGCAGTCACAATTAAACACAAAATCTCTTCCGCAGTCGCAACAAAACACAAAAACTCTTCCGCAGTCACAACAAAACACAAAATCTCTTCTGCAGTCACAACAAAACACAAAATCTCTTCTGCAGTCACAACAAAACACAAAATCTGTTCTGCAGTCGCAACAAAACACAAAAACTCTTCTGCAGTCACAATTAAACACAAAATCTCTTCCGCAGTCGCAACAAAACACAAAAACTCTTCCGCAGTCACAACAAAACACAAAAACTCTTCCGCAGTCACAACAAAACACAAAATCTCTTCCGCAGTCGCAACAAAACACAAAAACTCTTCCGCAGTCGCAACAAAACACAAAATCTCTTCCGCAGTCGCAACAAAACACAAAATCTCTTCCGCAGTCGCAACGAAACACAAAATCTCTTCCACAGTCGCAACGAAACACAAAATCTCTTCCGCAGTCGCAACGAAACACAAAAACTCTTCCGCAGTCGCAACGAAACACAAAAACTCTTCCGCAGTCGCAACGAAACACAAAAACTCTTCCGCAGTCGCAACAAAACACAAAAACTCTTCCGCAGTCGCAACAAAACACAAAAACTCTTCCGCAGTCACAACAAAACACAAAATCTCTTCCGCAGTCGCAACAAAACACAAAAACTCTTCCGCAGTCGCAACAAAACAGAAAAACTCTTCCGCAGTCGCAACAAAACACAAAAACTCTTCCGCAGTCGCAACAAAACACAAAAACTCTTCTGCAGTCGCAACAAAACACAAAAACTCTTCTGCAGTCACAACAAAACACAAAATCTCTTCTGCAGTCGCAACAAAACACAAAATCTGTTCTGCAGTCGCAACAAAACACAAAAACTCTTCCGCAATCGCAACAAAACACAAAAACTCTTCCGCAGTCGCAACAAAACACAAAAACTCTTCTGCAGTCGCAACAAAACACAAAATCTCTTCCGCAGTCGCAACAAAACACAAAAACTCTTCCGCAGTCACAACAAAACACAAAAACTCTTCTGCAGTCGCAACAAAACACAAAATCTCTTCCGCAGTCGCAACAAAACACAAAAACTCTTCTGCAGTCGCAACAAAACACAAAATCTCTTCCGCAGTCGCAACAAAACACAAAATCTCTTCTGCAGTCGCAACAAAACACAAAAACTCTTCCGCAGTCTCAACAAAACACAAAATCTCTTCCGCAGTCGCAACAAAACACAAAATCTCTTCCGCAGTCGCAACAAAACACAAAATCTCTTCCGCAGTCGCAACAAAACACAAAAACTCTTCTGCAGTCGCAACGAAACACAAAATCTGTTCTGCAGTCGCAACGAAACACAAAAACTCTTCTGCAGTCGCAACGAAACACAAAAACTCTTCCGCAGTCGCAACAAAACACAAAAACTCTTCTGCAGTCGCAACAAAACACAAAAACTCTTCCGCAGTCGCAACAAAACACAAATATTCTTCTGCAGTCCAAACAAAACACAAAAACTCTTCTGCAGTCGCAACAAAACACAAAAACTCTTCCGCAGTCGCAACAAAACACAAAAACTCTTCCGCAGTCGCAACAAAACACAAAATCTCTTCCGCAGTCGCAACAAAACACAAACTCTTCTGCAGTCGCAACAAAACACAAAAACTCTTTAGTCACATGTCACATCTATAAGTAAAGATTATAGAAATTCAGTTTAGAGCTATTTTTTTTCTCTTATTCAGTCCTACAAAGAACTAAAGCAACAAATTTATTCCTTTGACACTGAGACTTTCTTTTAACTAACATTTTGGCTGGTTACCTCACCTTCATACTGGCCATCCTGCCTCTCAGAGCGCTGGGCATGAGTAATATAAACACACAAACAGGTCATGCTGTGGCTGCACTCTGCAGCGGCAGTGCTTCTAGAAAGGTAACCAAAGAAAGTGCTTGTGTTTTCATTCTTAACTCTAAGTCAACTGAATTTGAATACATTCAAATGTTTTGAGTCTTGATTCCCTAAAATGCAGAAATCTGTGTATTGGGCTTTCAGTCCTCCTTTGAATGAGGCCGTCCGGATGAACTATATCAAAAAGCAGCAACCTTTTTGCCTCTTAACTGGGGGGCTTTTTGCTTTGGATGCCCACACCTGTGAATAAGCCAACGTTGCTAATAATGCTAGCACAAAACGGTGATTTCAGCACTGAGATGGGCCATAAATTTTAAAACGCAATCTGAAAACTTGAAGAGCCCATAACCTTCATCAGGGTTCCTGACAGTTAGCTTCTGCTGAACTTAGTGTGTGATGAAGATCTATTCCAAAATGAACAACAGATGGACTGTTTTGTCTCCAGCACCTACTTTGGAGGTTTATTTGTCCATTGTTTTTTCTCTCCACCAGTCAGAACTCCAAATACGATAGTGCTCAGTGATCTCAAACATTTAGAAACAACTCTGCTCGTCTCTCTCCACCTCTCTATACATCTCCCTCCATCGCTGTCCCTCTGTCCATCACACACTGATCCTGGCTGAGAGGAAAGGGGAGAAGAAGAAGTCAAAGGCGAATTTCATGGCTCCCTGAGCACTCTTCCTCCAGTTGCGTTCAATTTTGACCTGCCGTCCCTCCGGCAGCAGTGAGGATTTGCAGGCTAGGCAGTGGATGGCCTTCAGCTCAAACACGGGCAGCTTAGCCCCCAGTTTCCCCTCCAGCTTTATGCAGAACTCCACCATGCTGCCAGGTTCCAGGTTCAGGAGGACCTGCTTAAACTCATGGCTTGCAGAAAGGATGATGTCACCGGCGGGGTCATCCTTTTCTGTGACCCCATTCACCAGCCGGCCAATGGTCACTTCAAAGCGGTAACTATCGAAGCGTTTGACGTGGCACTGGTGTCTGGCTACAGATTTGATGTGGCAGAGCCATTCCTCTTCCTGCTGCAGGAGGAGAACCGAGGCATTTACAGCTATGGGGTCCTGCACATAAGTGCTGGTGTTCTGCACAGGTGTGCTAGTGTTCTTTGGCTCGCAGCTGGGATACACCTCTCCATAGAGACACCTCAGCCAGTCTCCCATAAACACTGGCAGCAGGTTAATGACTGACTGAGCTCCGTTTTCTGTCTCTGCCACACGGACGTGGCGGAACTTTCCGGTCCAGGTGACCCGATGGCCTTCCAGGTGGCTGCAGAAGAGCTGGGTCTGAGCCATACCCTGTCTGGTCCACGCCGGTGGCCCACAGAGCGTCCCGTACTCCTGCCAGGTGAGAGTGGAGTTGTACACCTTCATCCCCTCAGTGTTGTAGACGTATGTGGCGCACAGCAGCACCAAAGTGGTGAGGCACAGTAGGATGAGCTTCACGGGGCCACGGTGGGTGATGGAGTGCAGAATTGTGAGGATGGACAGGCTGAATCGCGTCCAGAGTCTCAGCATGACGGGAACAGCGCAAACCGCCAGAGTCACCAGCATCTTGGTGAGCTCCAGCTCGAGGAACCACTTTGCCATCTGGATCAGCAGCATGACGGCCAGGCCCAGGGCCAAAACAGGCAGGGCGAACAGGAGTAGAAAGTAGGCGACGCAGGTGCGGATGAGGCCGATAGGGGTGGAATTCTGCAGCAGAACCACAGAGAACTCCCACCACATGAAGCACACCAGGTACGGCACCAGGAAGCAGTAGGTACCCTTGAAGCCGCGCATGCATGCCATTCTGGAGGGATACAAACAGAATTACAGACATAAATATATGCAGTGTAAAGAAAATGAAATAAAGAATAACCACAAAATACTCAACAATACTCATTATTTAATCAGATGCATGGTGGCCAGCAGAGGCCACTGTGGATTCTAGATGATTAATGAGCTGTTGCACAAGGTGTGTTAGAGCAGGAAAACACTACGATATACAGGACAGGATTGCAGAGTGTGCTGACCTGAAGAACAGGTAGAACAGGTAGACATAGAGCAGACACGGCAGGCTGAGCGTTAGCACCACGCTCTCTCCCAACGGCACCACAGAGAAGGTTTGGCCCAAGACCTTCAGGGCCATTTCTGAGGGCAAGCGAGTGGTCAGTGCACAGAGCGAGGAAGCCACCTCAATGACTAGCGCCCTGCGTGCATATGCTGCTGCAGATGGGCTGAGGGACACGTAGCTCAGAGCCGTGAAGAATATGGCCACCGTGGACAGCTCGGAGCAGGGGATCCAGCGCTTATCCGCCACGGGAAAGCTGAAGATCACAAAGCACACAGACACCAGGAAGTACACATACTGCTCCAGATTATTCCAGCCGAAGTGCGTCTCGGCCTGCTCCACGTCCAGCCCGGGCTCGAAGCGGGTCAGCAAAGCGGTCAGTGCACTGAAGTTCTCCCAGCCTTTACTGCTGCGGAACACTCTGAGGGTGCAGATGCCCATGGAGATGAAGGCCAGGTAGAAGACAAGCAACGGGATGATGAAGGCAAACAGGTCAACACTCAGGTTGGAGATGATGAAGAAGAAGATCAGAGCGTTAACGTGCTGAGTGGGGATGATGGTGCTGAGCCACTGAACACCCGCACGAGACGCCCAGTCCACCAAATGCTCCTTCATCTCCAGGATCAGGTGCAGGGGGTACTGCAGACCCTGAAAAAGACCAAGAAGCGGCTGTTTGAAGCTTCACCTGTTTATTATTACATTTCTTGCATCCAAGCCAAGCTTTTTGATTTGTATCATACCAAAGGGAAAAAGTCAATGGAAATAAAATAATAATCTTTTGTTTACGTGTTGGTGTTTTTACGCAGAACAGTAAATAAATTCAGATACGATCCAGACTTGAAACACATACTTGATCTTGTTAATGCAAGATCAAGATCAAAGTGAGGGAAGTTTTACCAGAAAGTGGGCTTTGATGTCTATGGCTCTCTTCATGGCGCCGCTGCGTTTGGTGTCCAGCATCATCCCAGTGCCCCTCATCCCCCAACTGGTCTTTAGTATGCGCTTGTGAGAGATGGGGGACACTCCCTTCTGCTCCTACAAACATGCAACATTGTTCACAATCATTACTCACCAGCATTAGTATGGTGTGTAGTGTTGATGCTTCGTATTGTTTTCATATCACATGTTGTGCTGGTACAGCATGTAGCATTGGTGTGGAGTGTAGTGCTAATACGGTGTGTGGTGTTTATGTGGCGTGTAGCGTTGGTGTGACATGTAGCGTTGGTGTGACGTGTAGTGTTGGTGTGGCGTGTACTGTTGGTGTGGCGAGTACTGTTGGTGTGGCGTGTACTGTTGGTGTGGCGTGTAGTGTTGGTGTGGCGAGTACTGTTGGTGTGGCGTGTAGTGTTGGTGTGGCGTGTACTGTTGGTGTGGCGAGTACTGTTGGTGTGGCGTGTAGTGTTGGTGTGGCGTGTAGTGTTGGTGTGGCGAGTACTGTTGGTGTGGCGTGTAGTGTTGGTGTGGTGTGTAGTGTTGGTGTGGTGTGTAGTGTTGGTGTGGCATGTAGTGTTGGTGTGGTGTGTAGTGTTGGTGTGGCGTGTAGTGTTGGTGTGGCGAGTACTGTTGGTGTGGCGTGTAGTGTTGGTGTGGCGTGTAGTGTTGGTGTGGCGAGTACTGTTGGTGTGGCGTGTAGTGTTGGTGTGGCGTGTAGTGTTGGTGTGGCGAGTACTGTTGGTGTGGCGTGTAGTGTTGGTGTGGCGAGTACTGTTGGTGTGGCGTGTAGTGTTGGTGTGGTGTGTAGTGTTGGTGTGGTGTGTAGTGTTGGTGTGGCATGTAGTGTTGGTGTGGTGTGTAGTGTTGGTGTGGTGTGTACTGTTGGTGTGGCGTGTAGTGTTGGTGTGGCGAGTACTGTTGGTGTGGCGTGTAGTGTTGGTGTGGTGTGTAGTGTTGGTGTGGCGTGTAGTGTTGGTGTGGCGAGTACTGTTGGTGTGGCGTGTAGTGTTGGTGTGGCGTGTACTGTTGGTGTGGCGAGTACTGTTGGTGTGGCGTGTAGTGTTGGTGTGGCGTGTAGTGTTGGTGTGGCGAGTACTGTTGGTGTGGCGTGTAGTGTTGGTGTGGCGAGTACTGTTGGTGTGGCGTGTAGTGTTGGTGTGGCGTGTACTGTTGGTGTGGCGTGTAGTGTTGGTGTGGCGTGTAGTGTTGGTGTGGCGAGTACTGTTGGTGTGGCGTGTAGTGTTGGTGTGGCGTGTGGTGTTGTTACAGCAGGTATTGTTTGATGAAAGGTGCATGATGTTGTTGCCATGGTGATCCTGCCTGGTCCAGTTGTGCTGAAGCTGAAGGCCGGCTCTCCAGGCTGTTTTGGACTGAACCGTTTTTTGCCCCTGCGGTGGAAGGGGTGATGCCCTGAGCATAGTTTTTAGTCATTTCCACAAACCCCTCGGCGTCTACATACTGAGAGGCTGCAGACGGACAGACATACAGTCATTACTGTGGTCAAGTACATAAAGATGTACAAACAGAACCTTTATGGATCCTTAAGCAAACCGCAGACTTGCAGGGGCAACAGATTACAGGGTACATGAGACGTAACAAGCACTGTGAGTTCACAGACGTCTCACTGTTCATTAACACACACATATCCTTGCTTACATTCACTGGCTACCATGTTTTCCAGCATCTTCTTCTGTATCTGGACGTTGGGCATTCCGCAGCTTACAGCACCTGTGTGTTCACATCATACAGTGATACAGCAGAACCACCAGCACACACTGTGGCCAAAGCATCTGAAGTTCCTGACTAAAATCGTTTGTTCTTAAGACCTTTGCCTGATTTTGCCTGATTCTGTTTTGCTTAGTGACTTTTTAATGCTGCTTTGTTGTAAAGTCTTACGTAAAAGCTCTAAATCATATTATCATATGATATAATGTTCATATGATCCACACAGTCGCTCTGACAGACTGTAATACACTACAGGAAGCGTAGGGGGCGATACGGCTTCTACTGTTTCATTTAAAAAGCTCTATAATGATCATATGATCCACACAGTCACTCTGACAGACTGTAATACACTACAGGAAGCGTAGGGGGCGATACGGCTTCTACTGTTTCATTTAAAAAGCTCTATAATGTTCATATGATCCACACAGTCGCTCTGACAGACTGTAATACACTACAGGAAGCGTAGGGGGCGATACGGCTTCTACTGTTTCATTTAAAAAGCTCTATAATGTTCATATGATCCACACAGTCGCTCTGACAGACTGTAATACACTACAGGAAGCGTAGGGGGCGATACGGCTTCTACTGTTTCATTTAAAAAGCTCTATAATGTTCATATGATCCACACAGTCGCTCTGACAGACTGTAATACACTACAGGAAGCGTAGTGGGTGATACGGCTTCTACTGTTTCATTTAAAAAGTGCTCTATAATGTGTGTAGAGGTGTCCGAGAGTTAACCTGGCCCAGCGTTGACCTGACCAACATTCTCCAGCATTTCAGACATCGTCACTTTCTGCTTCTTGTCCGGATTCAGTTTCCAGTACATCATCATCGCTGCCCGTCGGACCGCCTGCTCAAACTTGCTCTCTGTTGACAGCCTCCGCACCTCTGCTTCAGTCTCCGGAGTTATACCTGCAGGGTCAAGGGTCCACTGAATCATTGAAATACATATTTTGATATTCAAAATATATTTAATATCTGTTAAAGTCAAGAGCTGAAAGTTGGCCTTGATTTTTTTTTTTTTAGAAATTTCAGAGTCTCTTTTCTGATAAAGTTGAAAGAATAAAAACAGCTAAACACTCTATGTTGCAGCAACACACATACACACACATCTTCTAAGCCACTTATCCTTCTGGGTCACAGGAGCTTATCCCAGCAGTCATTGGGTGGAAGGCTGGATACATCTTGGACAGCTCACCAGTCCATTGCAAGGCAGACAGACAGACATACAGACAATTTAGCCTGACTGCATGTCTTTGGACTGTGGGAGGAAACGAATGCAGAGACAGGGAGAACATGCACTCCACACAGAAAGGATGCCAGTCGCCCAGCCAGGGGACCGAACCTAAGCCCTTCTTGCTGTGAGGCAACTGCGCCACCCACTGCGCACCGTGCCACCTCTTGACTGATTGTTAGTTGATTATTATTGTTATTGTTCCAACAAAAAGGAGGAACAAGCAGCAAAGCTTATTAAGGGAACATGTGCACTGACAATAATACATTTTGTGAGTAAGTGTACCTTTCTTCTGAATCCAGCAGCGCTGGAGAAGTCGAGCTGCATCTCTGCGACCCTGTTTTGCCGCCCGCAGCAGCCACTCCACAGCCTGGCGGTTGTTAACATCGGCATCTGACTCGAGAGCCAGCTTCAGATAATGTTTACCCAACTACAGACAGACAGACAGACAGACAGACAGAAAGACAGACAGGTCAGAGAAGATACATGGCCCTCTGAAGGACTCAACAGGGAATATCACCAGAACAATGTTAGGATTCAATTAAATTCAATTTAACTTTATTGTCATACATAAAGGAAGGACAGTATAACCAAACACTCAGCTTCTCTGATGCATAAACACTAAGACAAGATAATGAGTATGCAAGCATTAGGTTAACAAACAATATGCACATCCACCGAGCACTAATCAGCCAATCATGTAGCAGCAGTGCGGATCATGCAGGTATGGGTGGGAGCTTCAGGTAACGTTCATCTCAACTATTTGAACGGGGGAAAATGTGATCTCAGTGAGATTTGGACCATGGCATGATTGCTGGTGCCAGACGTGCTGGTGTGAGACTTTCTAGAGCTGCTGATTTGCTGGATCCATAAAGAAAAACCTGTTGAGGAGAGAGGTTAGTGGAGAATGGACAGAATGACCCAGACTATGCTGACTCAGATAAGCACTCTTTACAATTGTGGTGAGCAGAAAAACATCAGAGTGCACAAAACATCCAACCTTGAGGTGGATGGGCTACAACAGCAGAAGCTCACATAGGGTTCCACTTTTGTCAGCCGAGAACAGAAAGTTGAGGCTCCAGTGGGCACAAGATCACTAAAACTGGACAGATGGATACTGGAAATGATGTAGCCTGGTCTGACGAATCTCTATTTCTGCTGAAGTACCCAGATGGTAGCAACAACAGCATGAATCCATGGACCAAACCGGTCTTGTCTCAGCAGTCCAGGCTTGTGGAGGTAGTGTAATGATGTGGGGAATGTTTTCTTGGCATACTTTGGGCACATTAACACCAATCAGTCATAGCTGGAATGTTCATCCCTTCATGGCCACAAAGGAGCATTACCCTTATACTGGGTAGGGCCAACCTCTGCTGTCAAAACAGCCTCAGTTCTTTGTGGCATGGATTCCACAAGATGTTGGAAACATTAATTTGAGAGTCTGTTTCAGTTGTATCGTGCAATTCCTGAAGTTTTTTCAGCTGCGCTTTAGTGCTGCAAACCTCCTGTTCTACCACATCTGTAAGTGATCTGGGGATCTTGACCAATAACTATATATTTTCTGGGGGGATCTTGCCTTTCCAACTACAGGTTATTTAATGGTATTTTAAAAGAATGAGAAATATATGCCAGTGTGTAGATGTTCTTTAGTGCCTAGAGCTCACCTGTGTGATGGTCAAGGTCTGGCTCGAGGGAAACTATCAGAGTCAGGCTCTATGCACCCATACTCATTCACACAGACACACACACACACACACATACCTACGTGAAAACCTACCCAAGCATAGATTAGAGGGGCAACTATCACTTCAATTGACGACATTTCAATGCTTATGACGGTGAGGGTCTGTCTGGTGGGGGTTATTAGTTAGATTAGAGGTTTATGTGCCTGGAGGCTCTTTACGATGTTCAAGGCTGTTTCTATCAAGGGAACGGGAAGATGTCCCATACAACTTTAGGCTCCATTAAGTCTGCACATCCAACACACACACACACACACACACACACACACCTTTCACCTCAATTGATTACACTTCATCTTTAGCTTTAGGTAGTACAAAAATCAGGTATTACAATGTTCTTATGTGTATTACAATGTACATTTCCTGAGTGTGCAGTTGGGTCGTTCATCTCTGTAGGACCTGACAATGAGTGCTTGTCTCTCTGGCTAAAGCTGACTGGGTGAAGAAGGTCACTTCGGATACGCAGGGTTGTTATAAATTCTTTTGTTAAAACCTTAAGAGTTCAGTTCAGGCAGAAGCACAGAGATCTGAGACTTGGAGAGAGAAGCGGGAACTCATTGTCTTGGGAGATGGGAGAAAGAGCGAACCTGAGTCCACACTCAGGTTTACTGGGGTGATGGGTGCCATCGGACAATTTGTTCCATTTTCACGATCTTACACATCCCAAAGGTGTTCTATTGGATTCAGATCCAGAGACTTGGAAGGTCTTTGTTTGGTTTCCTCCAGGTTCTGCCCCTTGTTTCTTGTCTCCGCCCTTGATTGTTTCCACCCATTTTCCACCTGTGTCTTGTAAACCCTCCTGTATTCCCTCCTTAGCCCTCCTGTATTCAAGCCCTGTGTTTTCCTTAGTTTAGTGCTGGTCTTTGTTAGATCATGATTGATGTGTTGGATTTGTTTGGCGTGTTTCTCCATTGTGTTTCTGATTATGTCTGTTCTCTGATCTCTTCGTCTTGGCTATTTGAACCTGGACCGTTCTGACCATGACCCTGGATTTGCCCTTAACAAAAGTCGCTTATCTCTGCATATGCGTCCGCCTCCTCGCTCCACGTTACAGTCAAATGCAGTCGTCGTTGTACGGGTTGTACAGCATGACTGATAAAACACAGCCTTGTGGACAGACTGTGCTGAAAGTGAAGGTGGGGGTAAAGTGTGGCCTTCCATCCTAACAGACTGAGACCTGCTGGTGAGAAGATCCAGAATCCAACTGCAAACTTTCAGATTGATTCCTTGGGTCTTGAGCTTGGAGAGCAGCCTAGAGGGAACAAGTGTTTTAAATGCTGAGTTGAAATCAAAGAACAACGTTCTTATGTAGATGTTCTTGCCCGTCATATGTTCAGTGCAGTGTGCTTAGCCAGGTAGGTCACATTGCCAGTGAATCTCTTTGTGTAGTAGGCAAACTGTCGATCCAGAATTCTGGGCACACAGTTCTTAACTTGAGTGAAGACCAGTCTTTCAAAGCACTTCATAAGGATGGGTGTGAGTGCAGTTAGGTTATGGGCAGTGAAGCATGTGATGTTGGGTTTCTTCGATATGGCTATGATTATTGTCATTTGAAGCACCTGGGATTGTGCGAAGGAGAGGTTGAAAACGTCTGTGGAAGTGGCAGCCACACTTTCAGGGATGCCTTCGAACCTGGAGGCTTTGTGTGTATGCACTCTGGACAGGACTGAGTATCTCTTCTGCAGAAGGACCTCAGGCTTCACTGGTCAGCTGAGCTTGCTTGATCTCAAAGCGAAGGGTTCAGTGGGCTGGGAGGCATCTGTGACTGATAAGCTGCAGACTTTGCTCTTGTAGACCAACACTGCCTGGATACGCAGTGATGTTGACAAAACAAGCTTGAACTGGCATAGTATATACATTCCTTGCAAGCATGATGCCAGCTTTCAGACTGGTCTCAGACCCCCATACATCTTCTCCATGCATCTTCTGACAAAAGGCATAAATGCTGTCTCATCTCAAAGATCCAGTTTTTCCCTAGACTTCCATTCAAACTGATCTTCCTTCTTTTTCTGACTAAATCTATTTTTTCCAAACAGAATTTATTTCTTTATTCTCATTTGTAATCCTTCTGAAATGAGCAAAGACTACATTACCCATCAGCCCTATTGTTAATTTTGGCTAATAGCCAGAAGGCTGGGCCAGGCTTTAAGCCAGAAGAAGGATCAAATTATGGTTTCTAATCTCAGATCTTAGCAAACCACAAAACAGCAGCACAACAAATATTGACTCATCATAAAACATCAACAGCGCAGAGGCCGAAGAACGTATCTAGAACATGTCTATGTTAATGCGAGCGTAGCTCAGTCTGACTGAGGAGCTGAACACACATCATGTCTTCAGCTAAAGACATTCAGGCCACCAGATCATTAAAAAGAACAGCAGCAGAGAGACTTACAGCACACACACACACAGACACACACAAAGACACACACACACACACACACACACACACACACACACACACACACACACAGACACACAGACACACACACACATACAGATACACACACACACATACATACACACACACATACATACACACACACATACATACACACACACACACACACAGAGACACACTCACACACTCACACACACACATACAGCACTGAGACAGACTGTGCGCTATATTGAGTGTGAAGGCTCGTCTTCCACAAAGCTCAAAATAGAATCATACAGTCAGACCACACACACACTCTCTCTCACACACACACACACATACACATTCTCACACATCCTCACAGCCTACATCACTGACCAGAAGTCTAAATCACTGACCCACAGCCTAAATCACTGACCCACAGCCTAAATCACTGACCCACAGTTTAAATCACAGACCCACAGCCTAAATCACAGACCCACAGCCTAAATCACTGACCCACAGCCTAAATCACTGACCCACAGCCTAAATCACAAACCCACAGCCTAAATCATTGACCCACAACCTAATTCACTGACCCACAGCATAATTCACTGACCCACTGCCTAAATCACTGACCCACAGCCTAAATCACTGACCCACAGCCTAAATCACTGACCCACTGCCTAAATCACTGACCCACAGCCTAAATCACTGACCCACTGCCTAAATCACTGACCCACTGCCTAAATCACTGACCCACAGCCTAAATCACAAACCCACAGCCTAAATCACAGACCCACAGCCTAAATCACTGACCCACAGCCTAAATCACTGACCCACAGCCTAAATCACTGACCCACGCTCTGAGTTAGAGACACACTGTAACTAAATAAAATTCATGAAAAGTCCTGTTTGAGTGTCCCCTGTGTTAGAGTGTGTGTGTGTGTAGGTGTGTGTGTGTGTGTGTGTGCGTGCTCACATTGCTCTGTGCTTTAGGATCTCCTCCATTAGCTTTCTCTAGCAGCTCCTCAAATGTCAGATCTTCATCAGGTTCATCCTCTAAATCACAAACAGGAAGCAAATCGCACAAAAACCCACAATAATATCAGCTGCGGTGAAAACGAAAGCTTAGACTGACAGACAGACAGACAGACAGACAGACAGACAGACAGACTAACACAAACTAGCGCAAAATAAAATAAAAATAAAATAAATGTGTGACCCTCCTCCTCAGACTTCTATTTTAATTAAAATAAAATAAAATTAATGAAACTGAGATTAAAGTCTAACCTTCCTCCTGGGCCTTGGCCTGTTCTTTCCTCAACCGGCCCTCCAGCACCACCTGCTTTGCCACCGCCGCAAAACTCCTGCGCACCGGCCCACGAGACGCATGACCAGTAGGGGGCGCCAGACTGGGGGGATGAGGAGGGTTGGAGGGGTCAGAGGTCAGAGTCGGGGGTGTTAGTGTGGACGCTGTAGGAGAGAGAGAGAGAGTAACGGAGAGCGAGGTTGGTGGAAACCCAAGTCAGCAGGTGGAGTCTAAGTTGCAGTGCCCGATCTTTTTACCCCCACTCATCTGTCCTCACACAGTATTCAGAGCCACTGTTTCAGAAACAGTTAGCTGTGTATCTGTCTGTGAACACTAATCAGTAAATATTGAACTATTCAGACCAGTCTGTCTGAGAGAGGCTTATTACTGAATTACTGAATTTTTATTTTCCTAATTAATTTTTTATTTCCTAATTACTGACGTTTTTCAGACACACGCTTTGAACAGGTGAATAAAATGAAGCGCAATCTGTGTATGTAAACACTGGCAGTAGAGGGTCGCATTGATGAGCTCAGTAACTTTAAACATGCCGCTGTCATAGGATGCCAACTTGGTCACAAATTCGTTGCTGAGATTTCTGCCCTGCTAGATCTGCCCTGGTCAACTGTAAGTGCTATTATTGTGAAAAGGATGCATCTAGGAGCAACAATATCTCAGCCACAAAGCGGTAGACCATGCAAACTAACAGAGCAGGGCTGCCAAGTGCTGAAGTGTATCAAGGTTGATCATCACTCACTGCAAAGCTCTAAACTGTCACTGGAAGTAACACCAGCACAATAACTGTGTGTTACGAGCTTCATGAAATGGGTTTCCATGGCTGAGCAGCTGCACATAAGGGTATGATCACTATACGCAACGCCAAGAGTTGGATGGAGTGGCGTAAAGTGTTGCCGCTGGACTCTGGAGCAGTGGAAACAGCTTCACTATCTGTCAGTCTGATGATGAATCTGGGTTTGGCGAATGTCAGGAAAATGCTACCTACTAAAATTCACAGTACCAACAATAAAGTTAGGTGGAGGAGGGATGATGAGCTGGGGTTGATTTTTCCAGTGTTCCAGTGAAGGGTGGTGATGATGAACAGCACAAAGACATTTTACACAGTTATACAGTTCCAGCTTTGTATGAACAGTTTGGGGAAAGAGCCTTTCCTGTTCCAAGATGACTGGGCCCCAGTGCACAAAGCAGCTCTATAAAGACACATTTGACCAGTTTGGTGTCCAGTGGCCTGCACAGAGCCCTGACCTCAACCCCACTGAACACCTTTGGGATGAACTGGAACATCGACTGTGAGCCAGGCCCTCTCGTCCAGCATCAGTGCCTGACCTCAGAAATGCTCTTTTGACTGAATGAGCACACAGACACTCTCCAAAATCCTGTAGACAGTTTCCCAGAAGAGTGAAGCCTGTTATAGCTGCAAAGCGGGGCAGCTCCAAATTAATGCTCATTGTTTTGGACCTGGCCATCCAACAAGCTCATACAGGAGTGATGGTCGGGTGTCCCCATACTTTTGGCCACATAGTGTAAATTCAATTTGGACAACAGAGATGCGAACACTTGTTTCACAGCAGTTAGCTCCACCCACACATTCTGATTGGATATAAGAGAAAATATACCAGCGATATAAACTGAAATAAAACTCTAAATGCTGAAGCTAAACTCACCCAGATCTGTTCGAATGGAGGGAGAGGTGGAAGAAGTGGGTGTGGTTTTCTGGATTGATGGAGCTGGTGGGTGCGGCCCAGGGGGTTTTGGGCGGGGCTTTGGCAAAGGAGTGACTGTGGGGTCACTGGGGTTTGGCTCATTTTCTAACGGGGCCGCCGGGGGTGATGGAGGAGGGGCCTTAACGTCCATCTCAACTGTAGATAAAAGCACAAACACACACATAAACATGCCTCTATTAAAACAGAACTGGTTTGGGGTCCTAGAGACCCCTGAATCTCTTTAATCTCACTACAGACCCCCACATTTCCTGACCACAGCACTGTCTGTGTGCAGGGGAGGGGATATTTTATTACCACCCATACCAAGTCCGAAGGCCCAAACTTGTTCATACAGATCAGAACTGAGAATATCATTTATTAAGTCAGTATTAAGTTATTAACTGTGTAATTACAATCAAAGAGTTTTTAAAGAGTATCTTATTACCTTCATTAATTTCCTGACTCATTTAGGAGGATTTTGGCTTGATGCCAAGTTTAAGCTCCACTGCAAATTAAGAAACATGCATTTATTAATGTTTATAATATCATCTAAACCATGACATCTCATTGTATGACATACTACTACTACCAATAATAATAATAATAATAATAATAATAATAATTTGTGCTTAATTTCAATTCCTTTTCTGAAATGCAGTAATGAAAATAGGATCAAGGGATTTAGTATCTATTTACATTTCATTTTAATTGGCTTAAACAGAGAGAAAAGTAAAAATAGCTCCATTAGTATTATTAATCAGAATAATATTGATAGAAATAAATTAATATTATTTAAGCACACAAAACAGAAGTTAACAGCAGTGTGTGAGTGCGTCTGAGTGTGAGTCTGTGTGTGTGTGTGTGTGTGTGTGTGTGTGTTGAGGAGATTTTAAAGTTCAGCCGCTCAGATTCACAAAAGCACAAACAAAGTAAACAGAACACAGAAACACAACTCAGAGCTCAGAGTTACTCACTGCATTGTGGATGGTCAGTCGGTCAGTTATGAATCTGAAACTTCTCCAGCAGGAATCTTAAAATAAACCACACTCCACCCACGAGCCCCCCACACTGCTCACACTGACCACAACCCCAGTCTGAGAACCAATGAGACCTACACCAACTTTCAGAGAAACCCCGCCCCCCTGCTCTGGGATTGGCTAGGATAAATCATAAGACAACTGGAAATCTAAACACATGTTAACCCAGAAATAAACCAGATCAAACTCAGCTAAACCAGATTAAACTGAGTTAAACCAGATTAAACTGAGTTAAACCAGAGTTAAACTAAATTAAACAGAGTTAAATCAGATTAAACCAAGTTAAAATCAGTTAAACCAGAGTGAAATTGACTTAAAGCAAACTAAACAGAATTAAACAGAATTATTTTTTAATGAGTTAAACCCGATTATACAAAGTTAAAATGAGTTAAACTGATTTAAAGCAAACTAAACTGAGTTAAACAGAATTCAAAATATTTAAAATGAGTTAAACCTGATTAAACTGAGCTGAAACAGATTAAACTAAATTAAACCGAGTTAAGCTGGTTAAACTAATTAAAATGAGATAAACCAGAGATACTCACTTAATGCAAAATTAAAATGATTGAAAATAGGTAAAACTTGATTAAATTGAGTTATACTAAGTTAAACCAAGTTAACCAAAGATAAACTGAGTGAAACTGAGTTAAACTAGGTTCATCCAGATTAAACTGATTAATATTAGCTCAGAAATAAACCAGTCAAACCAGATTAAGTTCAGCTATACCAGATCAAACTTAATTAAACTGTGTCACATTGAGTTAAAATGAGCTAAACCAGAGTTAACCTGAACTAAACCAATTTAAACCCATTTCCAAAACAGTTGGGAAACAACAATAAAATGCAAATCATGTTTATTTGTAAATAGTACAAAGACAATATATCAAATGATGAAACTGCTAAATCTTGTTGTTGTTGCTTTTTAAAAAAAAAACAAAAAAAAAACGTGTATTTTGAATTTGATGCCGGCAACATGTTTCAAAATAGGTGGGACGTGGGCCTGTTTACCCCTAAGTTTCATCACCTCTTCTTCTGTCATCACTCTGTAAGGTTTTTGTTCAATAATGTACCAAATGTTTTCAGTGGTGACAGATCTGGATGGCAGGCAGGTCAGTTAAGCACCTGGACTCTTTTAATATAGAGCAATGCTGCTGTAATACATGCAGAATGTGGCTTTAAATTGTCTTGCTGAAACAATCAAGCCCTTCCCTGAAAAAGACGTCGTCTGGATGGCAGCATATTTTACTCCAAATCCCGTAAATATGGTTCAGCATTAATGGGGCCTTCACAGATGTGTGATTCACCAATGTCAAGTGCACTAATGTCCCCCTAAACCATCATGAATACTGGCTTTTAAACTGTGCCCTGACAACAAGCCTCAGAGGACACAGTGTCCATGATTTCCAAGAATAATTTCAAATTTTTATTCATCGAACAACAGGACACTTTTCCACTTCCCCCCAGTCCAGTTTAAATGGGCTCAGGCCCAGAGAAGGTGGCAGCGTTTCTGGATCCTGTTTATATTTGGTTTCTTCTCTGCGTTTTAGAGTTTTACAGCATTTGTGGATGCAGTGACGAACTGTGTTCACAGACAGTGGTTTTCAGAAGTGTTTCTGAGCCCATGCAGTGATTTCCACTACAGAATCATGTCTCTTTTTAACACAGTGCTCTCTGAGGGCTCAGCAAATACTGGATTTTGGCCTTGTGCTTTCCATAAAGAGATTTCTCTGAATTCTCTGCATCTTTTTGTGTTATGTACTGCATGATGAAATCCCCAAGATCTTCGGTTTTGAACACTGAGAAACATTCTTAAATTGTTGTATTATTTTCCTATGCAGTCATTCACACAGTGGTGAATTCCTCCTTTTTACTTCTGAAAGACTGCCTCGCTGAGATGCTCTTTTATATTCATTCATGTTATTGACTTCTTGTCGATTGATCTAATTAGTTGTGAGATGTTCCATCAGGTGTTTTTTTTTAATAAACTTTATTTTATTAAATATTAGCTGTAAAGTAAACTGAGTCTGTTCTACAGTTTCTCATTAGGCTGAATGAATAACCGACTCTAAATGTAGGTATTGTGATATAAACCGAGTCTGTTCTACAGTTTCTTGTTAGGCTGAATGAATAACCGACTCTAAATGTAGGTATTGTGATATAAACCGAGTCTGATCTACAGTTTCTCATTAGACTGAATGAATAACCGGCTCTAAATGTAGGTATTGTGATATAAACCGAGTCTGTTCTACAGTTTCTCATTAGACTGAATGAATAACCGACTCTAAATGTAGGTATTGTGATATAAACCGAGTCTGTTCTACAGTTTCTCGTTAGGCTGAATGAATAACCGACTCTAAATGTAGGTATTGTGATATAAACCGAGTCCGTTCTACAGTTTCTCATTAGACTGAATGAATAACCGACTCTAAATGTAGGTATTGTGATATAAACCGAGTCAGTTCTACAGTTTCTCATTAGGCGGAATGAATAACCGACTCTAAATGTAGGTATTTTGATATAAACCGAGTCTGTTCTACAGTTTCTCATTAGGCTGAATGAATAACCGGCTCTAAATGTAGGTGTTGTGATATAAACCGAGTCCGTTCTACAGTTTCTCGTAAGGCTGAATGAATAACCGACTCTAAATGTAGGTATTGTGATATAAACCGAGTCAGTTCTACAGTTTCTCATTAGGCTGAATGAATAACCGACTCTAAATGTAGGTATTGTGATATAAACTGAGTCTGTTCTACAGTTTCTCATTAGGCTGAATGAATAACCGACTCTAAATGTAGGTATTGTGATATAAACCGAGTCTGTTCTACAGTTTCTCATTAGGCTGAATGAATAACCGGCTCTAAATGTAGGTGTTGTGATATAAACCGAGTCCGTTCTACAGTTTCTCGTAAGGCTGAATGAATAACCGACTCTAAATGTAGGTATTTTGATATAAACCGAGTCCGTTCTACAGTTTCTCATTAGGCTGAATGAATAACCGACTCTAAATGTAGGTATTGTGATATAAACTGAGTCTGTTCTACAGTTTCTCATTAGGCTGAATGAATAACCGACTCTAAATGTAGGTATTGTGATATAAACTGAGTCTGTTCTACAGTTTCTCATTAGGCTGAATGAATAACCGACTCTAAATGTAGGTATTGTGATATAAACTGAGTCTGTTCTACAGTTTCTCGTTAGGCTGAATGAATAACCGACTCTAAATGTAGGTATTGTGATATAAACCGAGTCCATTCTACAGTTTCTCGTTAGGCTGAATGAATAACCGGCTCTAAATGTAGGTATTGTGATATAAACCGAGTCCGTTCTACAGTTTCTCATTAGGCTGAATGAATAACTGGCTCTAAATGTAGGTATTGTGATATAAACCGAGTCTGTTCTACAGTTTCTCATTAGGCTGAATGAATAACTGGCTCTAAATGTAGGTATTGTGATATAAACCGAGTCTGTTCTACAGTTTCTCGTTAGGCTGAATGAATAACCGACTCTAAATGTAGGTATTGTGATATAAACCGAGTCTGTTCTACAGTTTCTCATTAGGCTGAATGAATAACCGACTCTAAATGTAGGTATTTTGATATAAACCGAGTCTGTTCTACAGTTTCTCGTTAGGCTGAATGAATCACTGACTCTAAATGTAGGTATTGTGATATAAACCGAGTCTGTTCTACAGTTTCTCGTTAGGCTGAATGAATCACCGACTCTAAATGTAGGTATTGTGATATAAACCGAGTCCGTTCTACAGTTTCTCATTAGACTGAATGAATAACCGACTCTAAATGTAGGTATTGTGATATAAACCGAGTCAGTTCTACAGTTTCTCATTAGACTGAATGAACCTAATGAACCGACTCTAAAACTTTTGTGGGCGGTGTGAAGGCCGGTCACGCCCATCGACTTCAACAGGCCACGCCCACAGTGACATCCCGTCTAGAGCCGGTCTGTCCGGTCGCTGCAGTGGAGCGGACTGAGCGGTGCGCGCGAGCTGCGGTGATGTCGGGCTGTCGGCTGTGGAACCGCGAGCACGAGCTGCCGGTTTATCTGGCTAATCCCGTCACCTCCCACCAGCACAAATCCGCCGGCACGCGCTGCGCCGCCGAGGGGGCGCGAGACTCCAGCAACTGCAGCTCGAGCTCAGCCAGCAGAGACAGGAGCCGCGAGCGCGAGCCGAGCGGGGATGAGTCCACACGCGCGCGCAGTCACCATGCCTGCA